>NW_023503372.1:852074-1097986 GCF_014529535.1 Bradysia coprophila | reverse complement strand
TTTAGGCAGCCCTGGAGTTACATGCATCGAATGCAGTAACAAAATCCGCATGCAATTGGCTGTGTGTAGAAAAATTTAATGGTTTTAAGGGGCACTACATTCTCTAGATTTTATGGCGCTGACCCAACACTCTTTCCAATTTCTAATTAATTATTTTCATTTGGACCCTCTGCGGCCGTTCGGACATTTCTCTAATCCTCGTCCATGGTCATTTCAACTTTTTCACCATTTTCGATCCATAGAAAATATTCATTCCGACATACAAAGCACAAGCACACCAGACATTCACGAGCCACCACTTACAAGAAGTTTTGTTCGATTTTTATGACGGTTAACGCCTTCGTCTAGAACTGTGTGTCTAGGAAATGTTTTCACCCTGATTGAGTAATCAGTAAAATGACCACAAACAATAATGGTGCGCCATGAAATTCGAACGGAAAGTGATGCAGCCAAAGCCACATATAGCTTCACACAACATACATTGAATGTGAGTTACAGTGCTTTTGAATTTCTCATGCACACACATTGTTCACTAACCCTGTTGACGGATGCCCATATATCAATGATCGTAATTCCAGGTTAGTTTTGACTGTCCTATATATTTCAAGATCTGTTCAGAACGAGAGAGACTGAAAATAAATTCAAAATAAACATGCATCGCAGCTCTAACGGAGACTGTGATCTTATCTAAAATTTATTTCTATAAACGGGGATTGTGTGGATGAGCGACATTGCATTCGAACTTTGTCTGTGTCCCATCACTACGGAATAAAGAAACTGTCTGATCAATAGCCTAAACTCAACGACCATCATAATAATCATAATAATATCAAAATCAGCTCCATTACAGTTAGATAAAAAGGTGGAGAAACAAAGTATTGCGACTGGTGTTGTTCTATTTCTATTCGGTTTTCTGTGTGTGTATTATTATTGAATTCGAATTGATTTCAAATGTTTTTCGTAAATGAAATGGTGGCTCTGAAAAGAGCCGTTTGTTTTGATGTCGGAGATTTCAATGTGAAACCATTTTTTTTTTAAATCAATTTACTTGGAGCTGGTATATTTGGTGACGGCTTTTGTGCCTTCACTGACAGCGTGCTTGGCCAATTCACCAGGCAACAACAGACGAACAGCGGTTTGAATTTCCCGACTGGTGATGGTCGATCGTTTGTTTGTAGTGAGCCAAAACGAGATGCTTCGGCAGCAATGCGTTCGAAAATATCATTAACGAAACTGTTCATGATACTCATGGCTTTGCTCGAAATACCAGTGTCTGGGTGCACTTGCTTCAACACTTTGTAGATGTAGATGGCATAAGATTCCTTACGCTTGCGTTTCTTCTTCTTGTCGCCTTTCGAAATGTTCTTTTGTGCCTTGCCGGCTTCTTCGCAGCTTTTCCGCTTGTCTTTGGTGGCATGTTTACTCAACGATATACTCAGTGAAACTGTCAATACTGCCGCATTCGTGCGTCGCTTTTATATTCACTTTTGTTCAACGAGATGGCTCCGCCCATTCATCCATATGGTTGAATAAACGTGCATATAAAGACAGTAGACGAGTACATTCAGTATCATTCAGTCGCTTCAGTTTCGTGCTGTAAACAAGTAAATTAAAAAAAATCTAAAAAATGTCTGGCCGTGGTAAAGGTGGAAAAGTTAAGGGAAAGGCAAAGTCTCGTTCGAACCGTGCCGGATTACAGTTTCCAGTCGGTCGTATTCATCGATTATTACGCAAAAGGCAACTATGTCCGAACGTGTCGGTGCTGGTGCTCCAGTTTATTTGGCAGCTGTGATGGAATATTTGGCTGCTGAAGTATTGGAATTGGCTGGTAACGCAGCTCGTGACAACAAAAAGACCAGAATCATTCCACGTCATTTACAGTTGGCCATCCGCAACGACGAAGAATTGAACAAGTTGTTGTCGGGCGTAACCATTGCCCAAGGTGGTGTTCTGCCCAACATTCAGGCAGTTTTGTTGCCGAAAAAGACCGAAAAGAAGGCTTAAATGCCCTGTGTACTGGAAACATCGAGTATACCTACAAAACGCCCTTTTAAGGGCGACCAAAAAATTGACGAAAAACAATTGAATCATTCGATAGAATAATACGAAAACAAAACAGTTTGCAGTGTTCCTTTTCCTCAGCTATAATTTTTAAGTTGCTGACAACGACCGCATAACGCGAAAAGGGAGGGTATACTATAATGAGGACATTCAAGTTAATATGTGGCGCAAATCGCATGGCCTAGAAAATTTCAGATTTGTTATTGTCACCTTATTAAGTCAGACGCGCTGTTCTGTGTACAAATTTTGAATGGGTCTCTTCAATCGTTGTTTGTTTGTGTTTCGATGTTAATACGAGCTACGAGCATTTCTCTTACACACTAATTTCCCTACTTTTAGTTCCATTATTAGAGCCCAATCGAAAGCAAAACATTCGCGAGTCATTCGAAATTCTATTTCTTGCTACAACATTATGTTCCCCACAATCTTATCCATCTAATCTGTCAGCAGTGCATTTACTACACGAAACAATTTTGTATTATTATGTTTGGAAGTGAGTATCGAATCGTTTTTATTTATGATTTTGGCGGCCCTGAAAAGGGCCATTTTAAGAGCGTCATTTGGGATCTTTTAACGCAGAATTAACCTCCGAAACCGTACAATGTACGTCCCTGTCGTTTCAAGGCATAAACGACATCCATGGCTGTTACAGTCTTGCGTTTAGCATGTTCCGTGTATGTGACTGCATCTCGGATAACATTTTCCAAGAAAACTTTCAGAACACCACGGGTTTCTTCGTAGATCAAACCAGAAATACGTTTGACACCACCACGACGAGCCAATCGACGAATGGCTGGTTTCGTAATACCTTGGATGTTATCACGCAAAACTTTGCGATGACGCTTGGCGCCTCCTTTTCCCAAACCTTTACCACCTTTACCGCGTCCAGTCATTTTTCTATTTTATTTTTTATTCGAACTGTTCAACACAACGACCAAATCGATACTGAATGTTTTGCAAGCGGTACGCACTCTTTTATATACACTTCTCCCCTCCACTTGCATTTTCCGTTTTTCGGCTAAAATGTGCAATTTCCACCCAAATTTCGATTTTTCTCGATTTTCTATTTGCTGTCGACCAAATTAAGGAAAATCAAAAAGAAAATTTTCCGATTCATGTCGACAAAGTTGGGAAAATGCAAACATTCTGTGCCATACAACGAGTCTACGAAATGATATAAATAGAGGGGAATGTGTTGCGCTCCCTTCATTCTGTTTCTGATCGTTGACAAGTAAACAACAATTTAATAAAAAAAATGGCTCGTACAAAGCAAACTGCACGTAAATCGACCGGTGGCAAAGCACCACGTAAACAATTGGCCACCAAGGCTGCACGTAAAAGTGCACCAGCAACTGGTGGAGTTAAGAAGCCACATCGTTATCGTCCTGGTACCGTTGCATTGCGAGAAATTCGTCGCTACCAAAAGAGCACCGAATTGTTGATTCGTAAATTGCCTTTCCAACGGCTCGTTCGTGAAATCGCTCAAGATTTCAAGACCGATTTACGTTTCCAAAGTTCGGCTGTTATGGCTCTACAGGAGGCCAGCGAAGCTTATTTGGTCGGTCTGTTCGAAGACACCAATTTGTGCGCAATCCATGCCAAGCGAGTTACCATCATGCCAAAGGATATCCAATTGGCCAGACGTATTCGTGGTGAACGTGCTTAAGATGTAAAGTCACGACGACATCATCCTACAATCAAAATCGGTCCTTTTCAGGACCAACAAATTCGTAACGAAAAACGATACGTTCATTTCCAGTATAACAATAATACAAAAACCATTCAAACTTCTTTATGTGCAGATATTTCAAATTTCATTCTATGACCGTAGGGAGTAAAATCTTTGTGTTCGAAAATCAGGAAATTAGCCGATGTGATGCTCGATAGACATGCAGTGATTATAGTCCTAAATTAATTGCATGACGAGGCTACGTAATAAATAATAGGTCTTTGTGTTCGAAAATCAGCCCAACATTTTAATTATGTGATGTTCGTCGATAGGCAGGCAGAGTGATTAGTCCTAAATTAATTGCATGACGAGCTTACGTCATAGTGAGTTAGTTGTACGAGAACCTTCTGATTCTCAACATTTTCAATTTCGTTAACGAACGAGTCAACAAAAAATTGTTATTTTATGACAGATTCTGTGCGGCGGTAGTTATATGTATATAGTTTCGAGGTAAATTGTGTATTATTAATCGAAACGGATTGCACGTTTTCGTTAGAAATTTGGTAGCCCTAATAAGGGCTGTGTTTCAATGCAATTGGATCATTGCAATTTATAATTGGCGAAAATTCCCGTGAATTTAGGAATTTACTTCTTTTTTGGTGCAGCTGCCTTCTTTGGTGCTGCTTTCTTGGCTGGAGCTGCCTTCTTGGGTTTTGGTGTTTTTGGCTTTTTAGCGGCAGCTTTCGGTTTCGTTGACTTTTCTTTTGGGGCTTTTGGTGCCTTCACGGAGCCAGCCTTCTTTGCTGCTTTAGCTGGTGCTGCAGCTTTCTTCTTCTTTTCAGCACTTTTGGCTGCAGGCTTCTTCTTAGCTGGAGATGCAGCTTTCTTGGCTTTCGGTTTCTTTTCACCGGTTGCTGCTTTAGCTTTCTTGGGCTTGGCAGCGGCTTTCTTCGGTGCCGATTCGGACTTTGCTTTTGCAACAGTAGCAGAAAGTTTGAATGAACCAGATGCACCCTTGCCTTTGGTTTGAATCAATTTGCCACCGGTAACGGCACTCTTCAGGTATTTCTTGATGAATGGCGATAGTTTCTCGGCATCGATCTTGTAATTGGCTGTGATGTACTTCTTGATTGCCTGCAACGATGAACCACCACGTTCCTTCAGGCTTTTGATAGCAGCATTAACCATATCGGCTGTTGGCGGATGAGTTGGCTTCACTCGTGGTTTTTTCGATGCAGCAGAAGCAGCTTTGCTCTTCTTTGCAGCCGGAGATGAGGTGGCTGGGGGAGCAGCTTCGGTCACAGCAGTATCGGCCATTTTAATAAATGTTTTGTTTGATTTCGATTTGAAAGCGTAAAATTTGTACACGATTTGCGTATAATTCATTCGAAAAATGCACTGCCAATGTGGTACTGACAAAACATTAGTCCCTCACGGAAACAACATCATGTCCGTATAACACGATACAAAACTTTGTACAAAGTAGTCCAACCGTACACGATTGCAGGAATTGTTAATTATTTTAGGGAAAGCCGAAAGCCTTTCGGGATTTTGTGATGGATTTGAAAAGTCGACATTCTAATCTTAATCGTGAAGCCATCCGATCGTCGAAAGCTAGTCAATGTCGCATGGAAATCGAGTGCGTTATTGCAGACGTGCAATCGGAACTTCGAATGTTAATTTTTTAAAGAAGTCAAATTAATGACCTATCGAGACCCAGCGATTGCCCACAGTGGTTTTAGGCAGCCCTGGAGTTACATGCATCGAATGCAGTAACAAAATCCGCATGCAATTGGCTGTGTGTGGAAAAATTTAATGGTTTTAAGGGGCACTACATTCTCTAGATTTTATGGCGCTGACCCAACACTCTTTCCAATTTCAATTTAATTAATTATTTTCATTTGGACCCTCTGCGGCCGTTCGGACATTTCTCTAATCCTCGTCCATGGTCATTTCAACTTTTTCACCATTTTCGATCCATAGAAAATATTCATTCCGACATACAAAGCACAAGCACACCAGACATTCACGAGCCACCACTTACAAGAAGTTTTGTTCGATTTTTATGACGGTTAACGCCTTCGTCTAGAACTGTGTGTCTAGGAAATGTTTTCACCCTGATTGAGTAATCAGTAAAATGACCACAAACAATAATGGTGCGCCATGAAATTCGAACGGAAAGTGATGCAGCCAAAGCCACATATAGCTTCCACACAACATACATTGAATGTGAGTTACAGTGCTTTTGAATTTCTCATGCACACACCATTGTTCACTAACCCTGTTGACGGATGCCCAATATATCAATGATCGTAATTCCAGGTTAGTTTTGACTGTCCTATATATATTTCAAGATCTGTTCAGAACGAGAGAGACTGAAAATAAATTCAAAAATAAACATGCATCGCAGCTCTAACGGAGACTGTGATCTTATCTAAAATTTATTTCTATAAACGGGGGATTGTGTGGATGAGCGACATTGCATTCGAACTTTGTCTGTGTCCCATCACTACGGAATAAAGAAACTGTCTGATCAATAGCCTAAACTCAACGACCATCATAATAATCATAATAATATCAAAATGAATGGCTCCATTACAGTTAGATAAAAAGGTGGAGAAACAAAGTATTGCGACTGGTGTTGTTCTGTTTCTATTCGGTTTTGTGTGTGTGTATTATTATTGAATTCGAATTGATTTCAAATGTTTTTCGTAAATGAAATGGTGGCTCTGAAAAGAGCCGTTTGTTTTGATGTCGGAGATTTCAATGTGAAACCATTTTTTAAAAATCAATTTACTTGGAGCTGGTATATTTGGTGACGGCTTTTGTGCCTTCACTGACAGCGTGCTTGGCCAATTCACCAGGCAACAACAGACGAACAGCGGTTTGAATTTCCCGACTGGTGATGGTCGATCGTTTGTTGTAGTGAGCCAAACGAGATGCTTCGGCAGCAATGCGTTCGAAAATATCATTAACGAAACTGTTCATGATACTCATGGCTTTGCTCGAAATACCAGTGTCTGGATGCACTTGCTTCAACACTTTGTAGATGTAGATGGCATAAGATTCCTTACGCTTGCGTTTCTTCTTCTTGTCGCCTTTCGAAATGTTCTTTTGTGCCTTGCCGGCCTTCTTTGCAGCTTTTCCGCTTGTCTTTGGTGGCATGTTTACTCAACGATATACTCAGTGAAACTGTCAATACTGCCGCATTCGTACGTCGCTTTTATATTCACTTTTGTTCAACGAGATGGCTCCGCCCATTCATCCATATGGTTGAATAAACGTGCATATAAAGACAGTAGACGCGTACATTCAGTATCATTCAGTCGTTCAGTTTCGTGCTGTAAACAAGTAAATTAAAAAAAATCTAAAAATGTCTGGCCGTGGTAAAGGTGGAAAAGTTAAGGGAAAGGCAAAGTCTCGTTCGAACCGTGCCGGATTACAGTTTCCAGTCGGTCGTATTCATCGATTATTACGCAAAGGCAACTATGCCGAACGTGTCGGTGCTGGTGCTCCAGTTTATTTGGCAGCTGTGATGGAATATTTGGCTGCTGAAGTATTGGAATTGGCTGGTAACGCAGCTCGTGACAACAAAAAGACCAGAATCATTCCACGTCATTTACAGTTGGCCATCCGCAACGACGAAGAATTGAACAAGTTGTTGTCGGGCGTAACCATTGCCCAAGGTGGTGTTCTGCCCAACATTCAGGCAGTTTTGTTGCCGAAAAAGACCGAAAAGAAGGCTTAAATGCCCTGTGTACTAGAAACATCGAGTATACCTACAAAACGCCCTTTTAAGGGCGACCAAAAAATTGACGAAAAACAATTGAATCATTCGATAGAATAATACGAAAACAAAACATTCGTCATCGCTTGCATGTTGTAGCTATAATTTTAAAGTTATACATATGTAGAGTGGATAGAGACTGAAGATGAGACATGTCGCCCAACTTATTTTAGTCTGCCTTGCTACTCATAAGAAACTTACAAACTGGCTTCAGCCCAAGAATTCTTGTAGGGCAAACCTTGAACATAATTGACATTGCAACGTGTACAATAGAGAAACTTAATTTCGAAACACACCTTAATCGTGTGCTTTCATCTACATAAAAATCACATACCAAACGATCTAATCAGCATTTTCCTGAATCATTTATCTCCGTTATTCAAATCTCGACTACAGTTGCCACCATTATTTTACTCGAACTTTGTGTGTTGTTTCACTATAACTAGCATTTATTCAATTTACGCGCCTTGTGCATTTTCACCATTTCTCTGGCATTGATAATGAATGAATCCAACCTAAGGAAACTAAAATGTCGATTTTTTTAATGTTTTGACATTATAACTCAGAGGAGGTTTTTATAGGGAATGTTTTTGGATTGTCCGGTTTCCTGTTTGGATTTGTATTGGAATCGGTTGAGGGGTAGAGTGAAATTACTTTTTTTTAATTATTTTCCGCTGTTAAATGGACATTACCGTGCCAGTGTTACAGCAATTCTCATTTCGTAAAATATTCATGTGTTAGTTGGTCGGTCGTTTCTCTTCGCGTACACAAATAGATTTTCCTTCACCGCTTCCCATTCAATCTAATGGTCTAATGAAATGCGCATTACAATAAACCGACTAACGCAACTAACTGGAATTTATTTTGCTCACATGCTGTACAGATATTCAACACGAATCATGAGCACTGCATCGACAACCAACACTTATCAACCGGGAACACATTCAGCCGCTTTCGTCACCGCTCCTGACGAGACTATAGCCAAAACTCTTGCCCGTGGATTAGTTACAAATAAACTGGCGGCTTGTGTCAATATCGTGCCAAAAATTGTGTCAATATACGAATGGGAAGGCAGCGTAAACGAGGATTCGGAAGTGTTGCTGATGATCAAAACATCAACGGCGAAAATTGATGAAATCAGCAAATTTATTCGAGAAAATCATCCGTACAAAGTGGCTGAAGTAATATCGTTTCCTATTGAGAATGGCAATCCGCCGTATTTGGAATGGATCGGCAGTGTACTCGCTAAAAATAACTGAAATGTCCGTACCGTGGCCGGCACACGAAAATGTCTTGAGAATAGAGGTCTTGAGAATATACAAAGCTTGTTATACGAACTGAAGTTTTGGGTTTCTCTACAGAAGGATTTGTACGACCTTGAGTTTGGAGATGAGGATTAGAAGTGATAAGGTAAGGGGTTCCACTTTCGAAAAAAAATCCACGACGATACACAGCTAGTGGGAAATTCGTATGAAAATTTCGTCAGTCACATGAAACGGAAAAGGTCGTTTTGTATGTTGTTAGATGCTCTTTCGGAGCAAATATGGTCTTATTGGGTTTAAAGCTCATCCTCACTGACTTATGAAAATGGAGCAAAAAACTCGCTTATTCGGGTAACAGCTAACAGTGTCTGTGCAATGCACAGTGTGCATCCACATTCCACAATGCAATAAAAACAACAACAAAAGAATTGCTTACCCTGATCATTACTGGTCTCAACTTTCCACTGTAATGCCACTAAACATACCTCTGGGTAGTGCAACAATGAAGGTACATTCGAAATGTAAATTTGAGACTAAGTCCCTCTACACGAAGAATTCCATGCTCACGAAAGATTTCATCGTGACATTATCCATGCATGTTTGGTGTTACAATGGTTCATTATATACAAACAGCTGCCTTGACCGCATTCATTCATCAAAACACCAAAATTTATAGTACAACCAAAGGCGATTCGACTTGTCACTGATTTTAGTTGTTGTGATGGATAGGTTGTTAACAGTTGTGTAGCTATATTGTAGGACGGTAAATAAATACGCAAAGTGCTTCATGCTTGTAATTAAACTCCGTGGTAAATTCACTTTGTTCTGTGTCCAGTTTCGTCGTCAGGCCAGGTGTTTTTCTGGCGACAAAGGTTGTCGATGAAAAATCATTTACCAAACATTTCGATTCATAGATAAACCGACAGTGATAAGCACCTTTACTACCATATATGGTTATGCTTAAACGTGACAGTGTCGATACAGTCATCAACATCATAATTACAGAGGGGGTTCTCGGTGTTAAATTGCGTGCGGTCTCGTTGAATCCTTGTCTTATGTTCTGTGCCTTCTAATTGAACTCGAACGAATGCGAAAGTATTTGAAGCAATCGTTACCGATCCCATTTAGTATATTTCATCGACAGGGTGTCACTCAAACGTTCAGCAATCAGTTCGAACGGGCGCTGATTCATAGAAACATTTCTCGGGTGTTGGAATAATGGCATCAATCGAAACCCTCCCGGCGGATGTCCTGTTGCATGTTTTTGGTTACTTGGACGGTAAATCGTTGAAGAACGCGGCTCTGGTTTGTAGATTGTGAGCGATCAAATTGTGACATTGAAATCATTCGAATTTTGATTGAAATTTCCGATCCCTACAGTTGGAATGACGTCATATCTGGATCGTCTATAATTACAAAGAATTTTGCGTTGAACTTAAGCGACGCCACCAAATGGATTACAAAGTTCGATGAAGTTATGAGTCTGAATCGTCGATTCCAGTCAATTAACGTCAGATTGCATTCGACTGATTCGAGCGATCAACGGTATGTTAATGAAACGTGGACCGACAACGCTATTGAGTTACTACTACAGATCGCGGGAAGACATGGCAGTTCGGTACGTAGACTGGTGTTGCAGAATGGTGAATTTGAAAATCCCGATGACTTTTGCAGTATCTTCCGTTGCATGCCTTTGTTGAATGAGCTAATAATAGTTCGAGTGAAAGTCAACGTAAGGGACGATTTCGTCAACGAAAACCGATCTATGCTCAGTGAATTGAACAAGTTAACGGTACACACCTGCAACTGGAACATTTTCAAATTATTCATGGCATCGCCCGTTAAGGAACTTCTGATCGCCAATAAATTCACGTTCGTGGACGATCAACAACGCGCGGCGTACATGAACTTCCTGGCAGCAGCCACCGAACTGGAATCCATTGAATTCGATTATGCAGCCTTTGGGAAAACGTTTCGCAACGAAGTGGACGGTAACACTTCACTGAAACTGCAGAGACTGAAATATTTATCGTTTTCACCGGTGTTTGAGGACGACATAAACAGAAATTTCGGATTATTTCTGGAGTCACAGGCTGCGTTGCTAACCGAACTGGATTTGAATTATACTTCGTCGGACATCGTCAAAATCATTTTTACGAAACTGAAACATTTGGCAAAGTTACGACTGAACGCAGTGGTACTTCCTACCGACACGGCTTTCTACGGTTCGTTTCGGTCAATGTTGCATCTAAAACACCTCAACCTCCATGACGATATACCATCTGATGTGTGCGTTAAAGAGATTTTGATGAACTGTGGTAATCTTGAAACACTAAGCGTGATGCACGACCCGGGCCTGTATGTCTCCAATCTCCATACATTCATGGCAGCTAATACTCCGATGTTGAAAAGTTTATCGCTGAATGCTTTACCGGCAGAGATTTCTCCGGAAGCGAAGTTTAATCATCTCAAGTTTCTCCATATTAATGCGTGTCCGAGCTACCACAACTTAATCAAGTTCCTCGATAACAACGACACCGTTGAAACGCTCAGTATGACTTTAAATACCGAAACTGTGCCAGACGATACAATCTTGTTGGCTCTACTGAATCGACCTAATTTAGCGCATTTGATCGTCACAACGGTCTTCAGTGAATTGAACGCAATTTACGGGAAAATCAAACTCGATTACCAGAAATTGAAATCGTTGGAACTGCGAATGGCGGGCACTGATGATTATGTTTTGATTCGATTTCCCAACGACAAATCGAAGTGGCAACCGAAACAACTGAAGATGCTTTTCGAAAATCAAAGAATGAAGCTCGTTTTGGTATAAGTTGTCGCAGACATACGGTATGCTTAAAACTTTATGTATTATGGAAGGGAACACTACCTCATTCTCAGTATTGTGCTTTAGATTAGTAAGTTGTAGTTGTAGAGGAGTACGGCGCGACATTAAAATAAAATCTAACTATCAAAGCGTACTCAAAATTTTATTTTATTTTTTATTGTTCTCTGACCTTAAACAATTCTCTACTTTTAGCAGGGACTATTTTTAAGAACATTTTTTTCAAAATTTTCCCACATTTCCCAGAAGAGTCTTACTTCTTTTATTTATTTTTTTTATTTAGGAAAATGCTGGTAAATGTTATTCCAATTATGGTCCCTGTTTTTGCCATTAAGCCACGACTCTGACTTTGAAAATATCTTACCAGCGTCAATGTCTTGTGAATCTCAAAAATACCGGAGACTAGGGGAAATATAGACAAGAGTATTTATTAAAAACCAAAATTGAGGAATTTTCGGAAATTTTTGGGAATTAACAAGGTAAATATAGTGAGGAGGTAATGCTATTCAGACACGCGGCCTAGCACTTAAGTTCGATGCCAGTGGCATCTCTTTTTAAAATGGTTGACTAAGATTTTCTTGTATTTCACAAAAATATTTTCACTATCTCACAACAGATGGCCCGACTTTCTATTCCATTTTTTTACTTTCAACGAAGGGATGAGATGGCGTTTGTATTGAACTTTCATGCCACCGCACATCTGATTCGATTATGTATGGCATTACCTCCTCACTATATTTACCTTGGGAATTAATTCCCTTAAAATCGGCCCAAGCGTGTATGTGTACCTATTTCCCCAATGCACACTCACTTTTGTTTGTATGAGTGGACAAGCTGATTCAAATCCATATCTAAATTTCAATGACGTGAATCCCTGGTTGAAAATTTGGGAAAATACTATCACGATTGTTCTGTAGCTTTCGGGCCTTAGGTGTGTCCTAATTCAGGACCAATAATAAGGAATACAATAAACTTACTTACAGTCAGAGGCACTGAATTTTCAGCATGAATTTGCTTCAGCTGTTTTTCAGTTGATCCCCACATACAATCAAAACTGTTCATTCGGTTGAAGCTGGGACCTGTTACGCGCAAGTGTAGTAGTGGTAAAACCGTATACGTATTAAGACGTCTAAACAGATTTGATTGTTTGTGTGGATCAGCTGATAAAACAGCTGAAGCAAATTCATGCTGAAGTTTCACTGCCTCTGGACTGTAAATTGCAACCATTTTCAGTAGCACTGGTTTGCCAAATGTATGTCTCAGTTTTAGGTTAGTATCTTTCTTTTGAATTAGGTCTACTTCGCGTCGCCATGTGTAGCGTAGCTAGAGTTAGTGCCAAATGAAAAATTAAATTTTTATTCGAACGTTTGTCACGCGGTTAAATTTACGAATTTTTAAATCCTTACACACGATAGAGCTTTCTATCAAAAAAAAAATATTTTCAAATTTCATTCTTCATTTGACCAATGAACGTCAACACAACATATGGCTGAATGTCAAACTTTGTATGGAGCGGAGGACATAGCGATTTCATATAAACAAACTCACCTCTCATGAGAGGTGTCATGTCCTCCGGTTTGTATGAACAGACCATACCTGGTTGATACTTTCATTGCATTTGACTCCAATTTATCTTTTATCTTTGATGACTTATTTGTTGAACTGCAAGTAAAACCGAAACTAAAAGATGTGCTGAAAACTGCCGAAATTTACCAGAAAACGTTTTTCGGTAAATTTCGGTAGATTATTGGTAAGCTTTGAGTTCGAAACGCTTCAACCTCAGATGCGAACTTCAGATTAAAACCTGATTAATAGAACACAATATGTAATGATTGGAAGTACGAAATCAAAGGCTACCACACCTTCATCAGGAATACCACAGGGATCTATTCTGGGTCCTCTACTGTTTCTGATCTTCATTAATAGCTTGCCAGCCATTTTCAGCTCCTCGTGGAGTTCACTATTTGCTGATGACCACAAATTGTCGAAAAAGATATGTAGTGAACACGATTGTGCGGCTCTCCAGGAAGACTTGGAATTGCTATCGGAATGGTGCAAACAGCGGTTGCTTGACCTGAATGTAAAGAAGTGCCACACACTGACCGTTACGTATAAACCAAGTAAGTTTAATTTCAATTACACGATTAATGGAGAGGATACCACGAGAGTCAACGTCAAAAAAGAACTTGGTGTGGACTTTGATGAGAAAGTGAAATTTAACTACCACATCAATAATTTGACCCGTAAAAGTTACCAGATGATAGGATTCATTTTCCGCGCGACAAAACGCTTCAAGAACCCAGAAAGTATAATTAAACTCTACGTCACATACGTCCGTAGTAGACTGGAATATTGCTGCTCGATCTGGAATCCGCAATATATTAAATACATTGATCAATTGGAGAGGGTTCAGAGAAAGTTTACGAGGCTGTTATTCTACAGATTCAACTGGATCAAACCGGACTACAAATCACGACTAAAACAACTTCGAATGCATTCACTTGAAACGCGTCGTTTTCAATTGGATGAAATGTTGCTGTATAATTTGATCAATGGGCACCTTGTTTCTATGCTTTCAACTGATATTATATTTCACCAACCAGTGCGAAATACGAGAAATCCACCGAAATTTTATCTGCCGACAACTGCATCGAACTACGCGGAAAACGAGCCTATACATCGGTTGAAACGTCACCACAACACAATATTTTCGTCACTAGACCTTACCAACCCTAGTCGCCACTCCTTCAAACGTGCAGTGAAAACATTTTTCGATTATTGAATTTAAATTATTTTTTGTTGATTAACATACTGTTAGTTCTTACAAATTTTCATTTTTAAACTAAATTGCTGTGAATTCATGAATGGTCGCTTGTAATTGGGCTTACAGCCTGTAAGTGCATCGAATAAATAAATAAACAGTTAAACCTGAAGTTGACCTTTTTGGTCTCACGGATGACAAATATAGAGTAAGGAATTTGTTCGTGCATTATTCATTCATCGATTGCAGCGCCATCTGAATATCGAAACACTTTGTCTTTATGAAATTCTCGAGTCATTTACTTTTATTTCTTATCGAAATGAATTGTATATAATTTGATATAATTAGTTATTATAACCATGACCGAAGCGGATTCACATCGGAACACAAGGGATCGGAGATAATATGAATTTTTGTTATAATAGGAAGTCGATGGGAGCGGGGAGGAGGGAAAGAAAAGTAAGGTTATCATCATATATGCTGTACTGGTTCTGGTTGTATGGATAAGAGAGAACGGAAAATAATTCTTTTTGCTTACTTAAATCGCATTATTAGTGATTCACGACGATTATTATCAAAAATGAAAAATTATTTTATCTAGCCAAGACTTTCTACACAAATGGTGGTCAATGAGTCACCGTTGATTTTCGTTTTAAATTGTTCTGGAATCGGTTTCTCGGTCTGAAACGTTAAATTGAAAAGAAAAGAAATTTCTCGGTCAAATCATCCAGCAATTCAAACACAATGTCGCAAAACTTACATAATCTCCATTTCCTTTTGGAATTAGAACATTCATTTCGGATGATTTAGACGACACGATTTCAACGTCCAACGACTTGTCGGACAAATACATTTGGCAACCGTCCGTTTTGTCAATCGAAATTGTCGGTACATTACCTAGAACCTGGACAGAACACAATCAAAATGAGTCGACGTCCAAAAAATAAATTCCCGCTGAACTTACTTGCATCTGTACGCTTTGACAGTTGACAAATTCCACGGACGACACAACGGAATCTAATAGCACGGAACATTTTCTGCACGAGTCCAAGATGATTCCGTTAATTTTCCCCTTAACAGTCACAGTCGATCCTTCGCATTTGAATAGATAGACCATGTTGTTCATTTCGGCATTTTCCACCAGCAAATTTGGATTGTTTTTCTGGTATTCCTGAAACGAAAGACCCGAACGGGTTAGACTGCATGTGGAGATGATCAAACGTTTTGCGGTTCACTAACAATCAGCCATTTCTTTCCATCCCTTGTGAATACTGGAGGCTTGGCGGCAGCTGGAGCAGGAGCTTTGTTACCAGGTGATGGTAGAGAAACTGGTGCTTTGAATGGAGCTGGTCCAGAACGTAAAGTTGTGTTCTTATGTGTTTGCATATCGGACGTGACTTTCTTTAGACCTGAAAATTTAGTTTCTCAATTTTATATTAGTCGATTGATGGCACTGCAGCTAGTTAGTCAAAATTTTTATTCAAATGAAGCGAAATTGGGTGGTGAAAGAACTTTCTCCCTAGGACACCAACGTTGATCATTCCAGACATTTAAAAGTTTCGTCACCGTTTCCGGAAATTTTACAGTTGGGTGCGAGTTTGGGTCGCTCATGCATTCAATTCGTTGCAACATCAATTACTTTCACAAAATGTAGACCTTAAGAGGATAACTACTGAGCTTTAGGTAGAATTGAATGGACTAGTCCATTCTGACCACTCCTTCTTCACCTTTACAGCCTGTAACTTACAATTAAGTAAAGACAATTTACCTTTCGTTATGTCAGCTCCCTGATTGATCTGTGCAAACAATGCACTTCGATCATCACCTGAGCCAACAGCCAAACTGCCTAAGTCTGGAAGAACTGGTGGTGGTGGTGGCATACCAGGTGGTGGAGGCGGTGGGCAACCGCCAGCACTAGCAACAGTTTTGCCAGACCAAACCAAACCGGTTGTATGATACTGTCGTATGTATTTCTGTAATTCAGTCAATGTTTGAATCCACGAACGAGCCCATTCCACATGAGTCGAATCCTTCTCTTTCCAATCTTTCAGCACACGGTTCGTGTAGAATTGACCGGCGTCGTTCATTTCCTTCACGTGTGGTCCAGGTGTTGGAGACTGAACGGAAAAAAAGTTTCTCAAGCTGTACATGGAGTCATTCTTTGCCGAAAATTCAACTTACCACACAGACCCATCCCAAAGCGGGAATACTCTCACTAATCGCTGACAAATGATTGAAGAATGGCGATGTTCGGTTCTTTTCGCGATATTCCTGGATTATAGTAATTTGATCGGATGTTGGTTTAAGCAGTTGTTGTTGATCGGCCGGCGATGGTTGGGCTGACGTAGACGCTAGAGTTACGTACGCCAGTTGTGCGTTGAAAGCCCTTTCCACAGACTCGGCATGTTTGGCTACATCACCGCCAATTTTCTTCGATAGATTTATGTATTCCAACAGCGGTCCACTGACAATGTCCTGATATCCCAAAACACTCATACTGGTTGGTGGTGAATAGTCTGGTTCGTCTTGAGTTAGATATTCGTCGGTACTGAGTTGATTGATAACCGTCGGTAGATTTTCAAGATCGATGGAAATCTTCTTGCCGTTCAACAATGGAAAATTGTCGTTCACACTATCGGCTGCAATATCCCCGATGAGTAAATCAAAGTTCGGTGTCGATGGTGGCAATGGTAATGGTAAACTGTCCAATTCTTCCGAATCAGTTTTTTGTATCACAGCATTTAATGTTCCGTTCACCGTTGCCAATTCACGGGCAGATACAGTTCGTTCAAGACGTTCGATAATTCTTTCCAAACGATCGATAAGATGACCTAGTTCAGCGGTTGTGGATGGCTTTAGGTTCGGGTCACAATCTGTATGAAATGAGAAAAGGGAAATGACGAAAATTAATGATTTTCAAGCTGATATTCTTGACATGGCAAATGAAGTACAAGATTCTGTAAAAGGAATAACAGATGAAATGACCGCATCACAATTCGGTTGCCGTTTGTACAAGTGGTTTCCTTATCCCTAATTAAAAGTTATAAGGAAACTGTAGCTCATTTTATGGACACGAATGACCATAGAGCAATATAATACACACATAGATGAAAAGGTGACTGATGACTAAGCATTTTCAACCTGACTCGTTATAATTAAGCAGACACAAGCTTTTTAATATAAATTGTTAAAAGAGAGACTGGTACATGTCCAGAGACTGGTACATGTCCAGAGACTGGTATTATCAGGTAAAGCCTCGTCAAGCCTGATTGTATTTAAAATTAATTTTTCGAACAGAAAACCCTGCAGTCGTTTCAGTGACCCTCTCATATCTCTACCTTGATTCGATATTCTGAATTATTATTTTGCCAGTTAAAATTAACGAGGAACAACTACTTCAATATGAAGGACTCTGATTGTATTCGCATTGACTAATTCGACCAACCTATATTAGATGTACGTGTTGGATATGGATATGAATGACGTATTCCAACGACAAAATAACCTAATTTCACCAAACGACATACTTGTATATGTATAAATAACACACCCAACTATAAAATGAGTGTGTTGCTTCACCCACCAAAGTCTTGTTTATGTTTTTTTTTTTCGGGGGACATTCAACGAACTTTTCTGTTAACAAGACAATTTCGCATAGAATTTTCTTGTCGTTTCAATTTAGATGTATAATTGAAAAAGTTTAAATGAAAATTAATTTTAGGAGTGTGGAGTGTCGTGTTCTCATTGACCTCATTATAAATTAAATTTGATCGAAATTTTCCATTTGTTTTTATTCAAACATCGTAGCATCCATTTGAGTCATTAAATTTTGAAACAGATTCTCAGCTGTTATTGGCAACGATTTAAAAATAATTGGGCGATGAGCTTGTGTTCTCTTATTCAGCAAAATGTGTGTGAAAACAAATGAAGTAGAAGATTTTGTATCAAAAATTACTCCAATAGTAGATCAATCATCCCAAATCACTTTTAAAGGCTCACACGTCAAATGTTAACGTTTGTGTAAACAATATGTCACAAAATATTAATGCATCGATAAGCTTGAACTGCAGTCACACCACTAGTTCGTACAACCAGGGCCTACTTTTTTCACAAAAACTTTTTTTTTCTAAATTTCCCCAAATTTTCTCATATTTTCCCACATTTTTTCGCAAATAAATTTAGAGAGAATTTAGAGCCAATGTATGCTTTGGAAAATTACTTTGTTTCCAAATTTTCCAAAAAATGTGGGAGAATGTGCGGTGGAACGAAGACTGCCTAAAAATCAGCAGCAGATGTGACAGTTATTTGCTCGCCGAAGGCAAACAGTTAGAAATTGCATTTCGAAGGTGTCATCCGAGAAAATGCAATTTTCAACTTTTTCCCGAGATAAATGTTTTTCTCAACAAAGGCTTCCGAAATTTCATCGCCTGTACATCGTGAAAAAGGCGGTTGTTATCTTCCCTTTACACGTAACTATAAGACATACAGATGGTATTCCCTCAGTAAAGTTATGCTTTCATACTTGTCTCCTAACCATTATAATCAGTTAGCTGTTGCAAGTACACTCCTTTATAATTTACGAGCTGTTCACACAAAAAAAAGAATTACTTTGTAGTCGACTGGCATTTATTTTTGAGATAAAAAAAAATTCGTCGACATTTCAACAGCGTTGAATCAACACACATATACTCGTTTCGCATGAGGTAATAATTTACCGTTGGAAAATTTATAGATTTTCGGACAAATAGAAAAAGAGAAGCTTAGAACATACAAATTACAATCCGTTATACATAAATCAATAATTACCTGGATTGTTGCAATTTTTCACATCATTTATAATAAGTGTTCTACCAAAACATACACTCAGCGATTTACCCATGCTATGCACCCGGTTTTATTTTTCATATCCCATAATTCCAAAATTAATTTTTAAAAAAATGTAAGCTCTCTCTCGCAACGTCAAAACATTAGAATTCAGAGCGATCGGCAACACACTGTGGCCTTTTTATTTAGTTAGACATCGAGAGCACACTAATAGCAACAGCGATTATAAAATTAATTTTTCTGCGAGTTCTGCGTCTTCTTTTATTTTTAAATTATTTGGAATTTCATGAAAAACTCTTTTTTTTGTTGTTGTTGTTGTTGTGCTATATAATAAGCCACACATATAGTCAATTATTATACACACCATGTGTGTGTCTTCTATTAATATAATTAATTTTTTTCAAATTATTTATTTATGGTTTTGCCTTGACAATGAGAGATCGATAAAAAGTGCGAGAAAAGAAAATTGCATAAGAAATTCGGTGAAGCGTTAAAACACTGTAACACATTCGCAGTATATTTAGTGCTGAAGAATGTTTGTTGTTATGGTATATGGCGATGACGACGATTTAATAATTTAATAACAATCGGTTACTGCATATAACGAGAAAATAGCAAACTTATACACCCACTCAATGGTTTATTTCGATAAATTCTAACGAAGAGAAATTAATTATTCAAATAAAAATTTTGAGTTCCACTGAAGCACTTTTCTATCAAAGCTACAACAAATTATCACAGATTAGAAGTGTACCTACGATTCTTTTGTTATATATTTGCTTAGAAGGTAAGACAACGACAAGCTCCGATTTGAGTTTTCGGTATATTAGAATTCTATTCACTATATCAATGCAGCAACACAGATAGTAATAAGTGGATAAGTGTTTAATACGAAAAAATCAAAACAAATCCAAAATTTTTACAAAAAAAATAATAATAAAATTTCTGAGCACAGATACACACCATAAACACCAAAATAAATCTGAAAACTGAAATAAAACTGGACGGTCGGCAAAGAGTTTGGTGTAAAATTTTCGCAAAAATAGAAAAGATTGCGAGCACTGCCTTTCGATGCCAAATGAATTCACTTCAATTCGGATAAGTCCGGTGCGCTTCACAGTGAATAACAATATAATGACGACTCTTTTTCATATCGGCGATATTATCGTCATTTTGTTAGATAAAAGTTAATCTTGCAGCTTAGATATATAGCGCTGGTATAAGAACTTTCCAGTAAGGAATAGCAGTAGTAGTGAGTGTGTAGATTGTATAATTATAAAATCGACAACCGTACTGAACATAGTTGGTAATGTTTTTTTTATCGTCGATACTTACATTTTGAAGTATAGCAACCATATACACTTGAAAATCAAGTGTGTGTCTTTCGATATATTACATCTGTACACCCAGCCAGAGGCGCCGAGTTTTGTTCATGGGAGGCAAAACAATTTTTCTAAACTTCATCTAACCAAAATCAATGTTAGAAATCTGTTTTGGTCGCTACACTCTGCAGTGAACTGTGAAAACTATCGCCTCATTTCATAGTGGAACAATCACCTCCATCTCCCCCGTGAACTCGGCGCCACTGTGTATGCCCATTTAATTCATAAATTCAGGTAACGATATGGTTTTATCAGCAGTTGCTAACGTGTTTAGCAGAAAGATTAGGAAATAATTGAGAATTTTGTTCACTTTGTGTTAGGAGAACTTTAAAATAATTTAACTTCGAAATGTTGATCAACAACAATTGATCGCAATATTCATCGGAGAACTGATTTCAAGATATAATAGGAGTTCTAGCTACAGTCCTCACCGAAGGGCAGATAATCGTGTATTTCGTGTCCGTAAGGATTTTCTAATAGAAAAGAGAAAATCCTCAATGGATTTTCTAGAATCCGAAAGGATTTTTTTGTCCATTTCAAAGGAATTTCAATCATTTTTAGGGATCTTTAAGGATTTCAACGAATTTGCGAATTTTCTGAACAAAGGATTTCCTTTTGAGTGCATAAGGAAATGAGTTCTAACCTTAATACCGTTCAAAGTGGCATTGCCAGATTTTGTTTACATTGAGGATTGGCAACAGACTAATAATAATAAACACTCACAGCGCAAGCATATTAGACTAACAACCATTTCAAGATACATTTCAATGAAATAAGACAGCGAGATGCTATTTCCTTACCCAAATGTATCACGTGGAGTCAAAGTAATGAGCATGAGGTTTTTTACAAGCATGTAATATATCTTAAGTAATTGCTTGTAAGTATGTAAGTGGTTGTTTAAGCAAAAGTGTCAGCTTTGCGGAACCAGCCCATGGCGACTGGAGTAATACACTATTATTCACAATTGGCTAACCAGTTCATTTTTATTCTGATTTCGACGGAGACGTCAAGGGTACTAGGAAAGTTAGGCCTGGATTTAACCAAAAAAATCGGAAGTAAAATCACTGATGAAAAACGTGCGACATCATTTTTAATTCACCGCATTAGCATCGCCGTTCAAAAAGGAAACGTGGCATCGATTTTGGGCACAATTCCACCATCGAAAGATTTAAAGAGGGGGTGTTTGATCTTTATACATTGTAAAAATTATGTACTAAATAAACGAGAGCTTGTCATTATTGTATTCCCACAACATTATTCGCAATTATTTCCCAATCTTTCCGGTTAAGCATGTGAGTAGCTGCCGATAAAATCATACTGTTGGTTGCCTTTTTGAATAATATTTAGTTCACTGTGTATGCGAATGTATAATTTATTGAAATACATTCTTGCTTTTCATGTTGTTGCTACGTCAAAGCGTAAAGTGTCGACGTTAATTAAACCGTTATGTTGACAAAACATATTAAGGAACAACCAGTCATCTGTTAACGACAAAGACGATGTAAAAATAAGTGGTGAACACTCATTATTATTATCTTATTATAAGCAACCGTTTGCTAAAAAAAACTAATGAAGTAAAAGATTTTGTGTCGAACACTAAACGATAGCTTGAACAAAAGAAGGAACAGATTTGGTGACTAGGTTAGCTGTTTGCCAGTGAGAACTTTTAGCCATTACTGATGTAATTTCGGATAAGGGACAGAGATAGACATAGAAAATTCGTTTGCACTTAAAGGAAAATCCTTTGCTAAAAGAATCGTTCAATTCTTCAAAATTCTTATAAATTATAGAAAATTTCATGAAAATCATGTAAAAATGCTTGAAATTCTAGGAAATCCCTTTTCACTCAAAATACACCACTCGGCAATTTTTATTGAAAAAAACTGTTGAAAATGCAAGACAATCAACAAGACATCTAGGATCTTAAGCTACAAATAACAGATAAAGTATGGGATGAGTTTCGTTTCGTGATTGTCAGTCTCATCACTGTGCCTGATAAGTAAATGCTAAGCTAGAAACTATAATGATAATCACCTTATCCAAGCAGTTCTGATTACAGGCGGACCAATAATTTTACTAATTTCGTTGACTTGGTAACACATCACTTTTACAGTGCTCAGTGGTGTGCTGTGCTAAATACCTAGCCATTAAATGATGTACTAGGATCAAAATTAGTCTGAGTGGAATGCCGATGTATTTCAACAGTTCTTTTACTGGTAATCCCAAAGCTCTACGCTCAAGTCACCCAGACTTGAACCGATTCAATCCTCTTAGTTTTGTTTACACATCTGACAATCGGTTCAAATCTGTCTGCGGTTGAGTCTTTAACTCTCGCACTGGTAACTCAATCGAGTAGTAAGGATAGTTATTAGCGTTATTAGCGACTGTGATATTGAGTTGTTACGAACTGTGGTATATGCGTCTCCTTTGTGTAGCCCAAATTACAAAACCATAGCACTGCTCCTAGCATTAATGTAAAAACTATTTGGAGGCTGATGGAGATGGTATCAGAATAGGGTTAAATGTATCAAAATTTGGAGGCCTTCCGACGTCTGACATACGAGTGTTTATGCTAGGAGCAGTGCTACGACACAACCCATTCTTCGAAAATTATTTGGATTGTAAGAAGTTCCATGGTGTGACACTTGATGACATTTGAGGCAATATTTTTAAAATTTTAAGGAATTTTATTCATTCGATTTTGATTTTCGGATCGGTTATTGTGTAGTTACATGTGACTCTTACATCGAAAGAGTAAATGTACAATTTGACAGGGAACACAGCAATAAGCATTATCCAATTTAGAGTGTCAAAGTATTCAATTTGTGCCATCTCTATATCTATTTCTCCGGTAAATCGATATTTGATCGAAATATTAACAAAAAACGCTAACGTATTACAACGGACACAAATTAAACATCAAATAGAAATTACCAAAATTGTCAAATGCGACATCCGGTCCCAACGGATTAAACCGAACCCGATGATCTGCGGCTGCTTGTGCTGCCGACAGTAAATCGGCAAAGAACCGATGCCTTTTTAACGCCAATTCGTCACGTCCAATCGGTGTCACAGGTGGTTCACGATGAACACCATCCGCTTCACTGTGTGCACCCAGAGAAGCAATAAGTTTTGTTATCATCAATTAATGTACTCGACTCAGATTAAATTTTGTTTTCAGTCAAATTAATTCATCGGATGTCTGTTTGGACAAGTAAATTAATTGCGAGAAAATTAATCTTTTCGGTAAATTCAACCGTTGTGGACAGCTTAAAGCTATCGAATGTGTTGTGTCGTCTTTCATGTTCGTTACGCCGTACAGCGAATGAGAACATTTTCAATTTAATTAAGGTGTTTCTCTCAAGAAAGAAAAGTTAATCGTGCATGAGTGTGCATTTAAACGAAATTTGTTCGAAACTTCTTTTGGGAGTAGACGACAAATAAATGATGAAAAACCGTTGCTACCGTCAAGGCAATGACCTCCTTCTTGGATTATTTTTAATAAACACACACAACATTGTCGTGTGTATTTATCTCTCGCATCAATCCGTTCGTAGTTTGTCGATTGAAAATAAAATAAAATTTTCGCGACACAGCCGATTCTTTCGTAGTTTGAATCAAAGAATAAAAAATAGTTTCACCTGTCGTCGGGAAACCAATCAGATGGAAAAGTCATCCCAGGAATCGATCCCTTCTTCTTCGGATACGGTGTACACATATCGCCTCGCGGCAATTGCGGTGAAATTGAATCCGAAAACACCTCATCGTCGTCGGTCACCATTGGTATATACTCTTTGCTGTCGCTGTAATTCACTTTCTTCTTAATTGACGACTTCGATGAACAACGTCGTGACAAGCAACTTTTCGGTGGTTCGCTCGATATTGTGTCGTCCGATGGAGTCGTCGGCGGCGATGGTAGATTATCGTTTTGGTCTTTTTCGTCTGGTGGAACACTTATGTGATCGTTAATTTCTTCATTCAACTGCTCGTCTGGTTGATGGTCGCTCAATTGATCGTCCGGTTGGTCATCGTTGATTATTATCTGCTCGTCGACAGTGTTAGGCACTATTTGAGAGTTATCACTAAAGCTATTATTTTGGCTAGATTCAATTGTCCGATTATTGCTGCTGTCACTGTTGTCCGATGATTGTTCTAACGCTTGATACGATGCCGGTGGCGGCAGTATCGGTTGGCTTTGTTCCGAACATCTACTGTCCGGTGATTTCGATTCTTGTTCCCTATCCACTTCCTTTGCGTCGGATGCCTCAGAGTCTGAATGTTTCGCGTCCACACGTTCGGAATGTTCCGAGTGATCGGAATCGATTTGTTTCGCTTCGGATACGTCGACCGTTTTGTCATTGTTATCGATTTGTGGCGATTCCGGAAGTTCATTTTTACCGTCATTTGACTCCGTTTTCTCATTAAAACTCTCTGCAGCTTTTGAGTAAAGAAAAAAAGTTTCCGAATTATTGTCAGAACCATTGGCATATATCTACCGGATGCTCTAATTGTTTTGTGATTACCGTTGAATGGAAGCTTTTAAGTATCCGAAATCAAAAGAAAAAATCATTTTCGGATTGATATGGGTCGTAATTCAATTTATTTTCAAGTCCATACTTCCCCCTGCCTTTATGAAACATTTACATGCCTTTGAATAATAATGGTTTTGCGGATAGCGGAGCGCACGTGTACGCATTAATATTGAAAATATTATTTCCACTCAATTATTCTCTTCAGTTGACCAGCTTCGGTGCTACGAGAACAACACACATGAATTTGTTGTGATTATGGAAGTTTAAGGTGAGCTCCATATTTCTTGAATAAAACATGAAGTCATGGAGTGAATAGCTGTATAACCTGCTGGCCGGTAGTATTCAATATAAATACACTTTACGCTTCAATTTCAGGAGTCTGTACTTCTTTGCGAGATGAAGGAAATTATGTTGGGCCGAGTAAAGAAAATTAAATTTTTCTTGTTTGCTGTGGAAGCGTAGAAATGAATCATTTATTCAGAAAGGAAATAAGAAGCAAACAGCGGAGGATGTTTATTTTGTTTGTTGGCTCGAAATTAAACCAAACAAAAGTTTCGTGTGTGACAACTTTTCCGAAGGAAGTTTAAACATTCAATGGATTACGACGGTATATATACACCGATAATGTCTCTGCACAGAAGTTGGACGATTTTAAAATTAAAGTCAAGCAACAGAGTTGGTCGTAATCTCTTTAAAATTTAACCGAACACACAACCAAATTCAATAAACTACGGAAAGTAATGAATAAACACGTTGGCTACACCAGTTTCTGTTGATCTTTTAAACGTCTTTTAAACGAATTTCACGCAAAAATTGAACAATTTATAGCTTAAGTTATTTTCGTACGAATGTTTACGACTCATTTGAGTCGAACAAAAGCACAATTGTGTTCAAAGTATCGGTTGAGGAATGAGACTTTTTGAGATTTTTGCTGAACAATCGACCTCGATTAAGGTGCAGGTACTGGTTTCTGGCACCAGTGTGAGCTTTATTCTTGCCATTACCAATCCTTGAACGAGTTGAAAGTCTTTTTGAAACGGCTAATCATCTGTTATCTACGACGATAACGACGACAAAAGTAAAAGATGATTTCTCCCTGTTGTTACATTGCTGCAGTATGTCAAAACAATAGAATTATAAATGAAGATTTTGGTATCAACCTCTATAGCAGAAATAATTTCAACAAATAACTATTAGGGAAACGACAGGTCATCTGCTATAGACAACGGTGACAAGAATAAGCATTCAGTTCTGATTGGTGTTCTCTCATATAATGAAATGTAAGATGGAAATATTGAAGTGTCAGATTTTGTCAGTTGAAGTAACAGATTTACAGATTCTATACGATACGTTTACCGTTTCTCAAGGGTTAGTAAACAAGTAAGCTATAGTAGTTCCATAAACAATTTTCTCCTTCCGGCAAACTAGATTATAAACCAGGACATCATTAGTCATTTGAAAGCAGAGCTTTTTTTGAGGAAACAGTTTCTTGATTTTCTCACAGTTTCCAAGAAATTTTGAGAAAATGTTTTCTCAAAAATAAACTCTGTTTGAATAGGACCTGGCTGGCAACACTGAGTAGTGTTTTGATAAAGTTCTGCCAGCCAGGTCAGCCAGGTCAAAAAAGTAATGAGATGAAAGGGACCAGGATGGCAGCAGTGAGTTGAGTTTGATAAAATTACATCAATGTTGCCACCCAAGTCTTTTTCAAAAGACTAACGCGTACTGTCCCAAATCTCTAACATTACCTTGCTCACAGCCGAGTTATAATTGTAAAACAAACTCATTTCGTTTCATCATCGTCCTGGTGTGAGATGTTTCCATTTTGTTAAATTATTATCAACTACGTTGAAGCATGTGTTAAGGCATTTGAAACACGGAAGTAATGTTGAAAATGTACAATCAATTTGTGACTTCCATTCAATTAAATCAACTAAACAACTCGAGAACATAATGTGTATATAAGACTCCCATTTCCATTCATACCAATTTGTGTTTCCACTTCCACCACCGGTAAAATCGCACGCTCGTTAGTCGGCTCTTGACTGATTATTACCTCTTTCGCCGTCGTTTCAACTTCTCTGTCTTTCAGTAGAATTTCCACACAATCATCTGTTCGATTTTCCACATTATCCTTATCAATATTAGCTGGGCTTTCATCGTTTGAATCGGTATTTTCATCATTGAGTGCTTTCTTATTCGATTTTTTATTCGTACAACCGCAACAGCTTGAAAACATTTTTTTTCTTTTGGTTCGCTCTGTCGTTTCACGATAATATTTTTGCTATTTTTCTTTTTTATTATTTATTGTTTTCTTATGGAATTCAGTCGTGTTTATTGCTGGTTTAAACGCGCGTATGGGTCGAGTGTTGATTGAATGCTTGATGTAAAAAACACATGCTACAAATTATGATCGAAATTACAGATCTGCTTAGAAAATGTGGATTTTAAATTTGAAATTTTCCGAGCTTATAAATTAGAGACATTAATGCGCTCAGTAATGCGTAAAGGAGATTTATGGAGATGAAGAAAAAAAAATCTTTTTCTCGATTCTATCTGGTTTTCATCACGACATAAGAACATAAAAAGAGGTAACACAACGAAAAGGATTCGTAATATGATGAGAAAAGCAATCGATAAAATATATTCTGTTCTTAGAGCAGCAAAATGATATGAACACACGAATTTAAGATGACTTTGTGGAGAAGTCACTTGAAATACTTTTTTTATCTTTGAGAACTATCGTTCAAATGTAAACAGATTGCAATATTTAACCAATATCTTCTCTGTGTTCCATTCACACCGTACAATCACTGTTGCATTTATTGATTGCCGAAAGTCACTAAGATCAATTTATCATAATGAGATTATCGGAGCCCATCAGTTTAATCATGACACAACAACGAGAACCGAACAACTGAACAGTTTGTGCACAATATTTTCATAATTTCAAATTTTTGTTTATAAAATTACTTTATCTGTTCGTACGCTTAAACATTGCACTTCGGTTGTTGATCAATGTAAGTAAAAAAGAAAACTAAAGTTCCTTGGCAAAATTCAAGTGTTCAAATGAACCTGGAATTCAGGATAAAAACGGAAAGCCAATAATAATTGCTGGCAAGCACACACAACTGAGCAAACCTCTCCGTTTCTATGATCGTACAGTAACTATTTGGAGCAATGTTTTTAACAAGTTCAAATCCATCAACTTATGCATTAAGGGAAGGCCTTACAACACCAATGGGAATAAAATTTTCATTTTTACAATAAACATTTCACGTGAAAATTGTGTCAACACAGAAAAACAAATTACTTTTCTTTCCGAGGAAAATCATTTTTTCACAATGAATGTAAACCTAAAGCTTCCCTACCGGCAACATTGCGCATCTGCCAAAATTGAGAAAAATACATTTTCTCATTCATCTTTCTGAAATTCGAAACATATATGTACAATACACCAGAAGCATGAACCTACAGATGATTGAACATTGTATATTGCTGAATGCAAGGAATATTTAATTGAAAATCGACAGCCGAATGGATATCAAACGGATGAAAAAAAAAATTCTTCGTATTTTGAAAGGTTTTCCTCGCTCTTCTTTCAAAACATTTTTAAATTGTCGGTTTAACAATACGAAAATGTGAAGAATTATTGCGAATTAAGAGAATCGCAAATTGGCAGTAGTAAAAGCAAAATTTTTTTTTTTGTGGTGAAAATAAAAGCGCAAACTCTAACCACACCCACACACCCTAAAATATATGGAACACATTTTTGTGAATATTTTATGTTATTAACGAATTGTAGTGGCGACTATCAGAAGTTGGAGATGTGAATAGTTTTCGAAAGAAATTTTTAGCGACATGGTCACGGTCAGTGAACTATTTTAGATTTTCCTTTATTGCACAACATCTGGTTGATACTAACAACAGAAGAAGCATAATTATTTATAGCCAACCTTTTAGAATCTGCGAGTCATCTGTTATCGACTCCGGATTTACTTCTCTTATATAGCAGAATGCATGTTAAAAATATTGAAGTGATAGATTTTGTATCAAATACTAAGGTCGATAA
Source organism: Bradysia coprophila (assembly GCF_014529535.1). Classification (NCBI taxonomy): domain Eukaryota; kingdom Metazoa; phylum Arthropoda; class Insecta; order Diptera; family Sciaridae; genus Bradysia; species Bradysia coprophila. Next base: position 1,068,788 of record NW_023503372.1, on the reverse strand, counting down.
GGTTGCCGTTTCTGAAAGGTTAAATTCTTGGAAATAATTCATCGTTACAGCAGGAGATGTTGGACTTTGTCGAAAACAGAAACTTGAAAAAACATCCTGTTTTGAGATTTTTTTTCTTCACGAAAGAAACATTTCGAAACAAAAATAGGGTGACAGTTCGGGTGAAAAAATTTCTATTTTCTCCGCTGAACTGTCATAATCCGAAACGTCAACAAATTGTTATTTAAAGAAAATTGGAATAGGTTCTTGTTGGAATTTCCTATTTTCTCACCTTGGTAAACAAATCAGTATATCCAGTAATGTGGATTGCAGTCCTTGTCTTTCGAGAAATACAACATGTTCTTTCCAGCCAACTAAATAACTTGTAAAAACGGCAAACATTAATTTTGCTACTTCAAAATACATTTTACTATTGTAAAGCTATAGCACAGGGTCCCGTCCACAGCTTTATTTGTGTCGATACTATCGATATAGTCAGATGAATATCCCTTTTTTAAAGGTTAATCCGGTTATTGTTTCACACTCACTGAGCAAATACGATCGTTGGCAAAAGTTTTCAATAATAGAACTTAATAATATTCGAAATAAATAGATAAATAATTTACCAACGACAAGACTGCACTCAAAACGTACAGAAGAAAGGAATTTCGAAGATTTTAATTAACAATACACACCCACTCACAGAAGTATTGCTAGTTGTATTATATAGATTATAGACTCAATTAGAAAATGTCTCGTAATAGGATGTGCTATGTATACTATGGTAATATGGTTACATACCGTAGGTCCAAAACCTTAGACTAAAGAATCATGGCCCTACGTTAGTGAAGGGCCGTGACGCAAGCCCGTTCACATTACAAAATTTGTAACAAAAAAATCCGTAGGACTGAGGAACATACACGAACTTTTTGACTTTTCTCCCTCCGCTCCTAATACCCCCAAAGTATTTTATTCGCGCTTTTATACTTTTTGACGCAAATTTTTTAGTTATAATTTTCTTCCTTGAATATTTCGGGTAAAATTTTTGTTGATAAAACTTTCGCGTACTTCCCTCATCAGCTGCCACTTGTGACGCATATCGTTTTGCGTGTCGAATTTGTAAGCGTCACCTACACCGATAACAGTTCTTTTGTAAGTGGATAACAGGACTTGCGTCACACTTCCACTGTAAGTGGTTTTGGGCAATAAGAATTATTAACGGTTAGTCATCTGTTATCGACAACGATGAAAAAAAAAATTTGAAGAGAATTCTTTTATTATAACGAACCGTACACTGTAAAACTAAAGAGGTACAAGATTTGTGTACCAAACACTAAGCGATACTTGAAACAAAAGAACGAACAGATTTAATCATAAGTGGTGCGATATGCTTGCCATTTATAAAAAGGTTAGGCACTGCAATTAAGAAGTATGAACCTTGAATGTATTGAAAGGCTCGGATCGAGTGATTTTCTGATCTTGGAAATACTCAACACATGAACTTTAGGTTCGATCTTTCATTTTAAGTTAAAAGTGATACAATCGTATAATCAAACACGTATGATGAGTGGACCAGCTGGTATAGCAGCTGAAGTAACTTTCGATATCAATTTGGTTCAATTTGGTAAATTCGAATTTATAAGTACGTATTATCGTTATACGTCGTTTGCGAAAGTTTTTAGAGCCTCAATTTACATATACTTGTCCATTGGTTGTTTAATTCAAATTTGCAAGTTCGGAAACATAAATGAACACTACGGCTGGTCTAGTCATCTGTTATCGGCAACGATTTCACTACCTACTCTTGCCGTTTCTAACAGCTTTGTAATCTTCTTAATTAAATAACTGTAGCTTGATTGTTCACAGGGCTCCCTCAGTAGCTAATTAACTATTCGCCAAATTGCAAATTAAGTTCATCTTGTGCAACATTTACCCCATGAAACGTTGTGCTGGGAAAAAGTTGGAAATTGTATTTTCTCGGGTATTTTCTTCTCACGATATGCTTGACAAAAAACACCCTCGAAAGCAATTTTCAACTTTGAAGAAATAACTATCTCACATATGTGCGGCGTGATAATCCCCATTTTCTTCACGCATAAAGCCATGAGAAATAGCTATTTATGCAACCTAGATGCAAAGTACTTTATTAGGCTCTAGATATGTACTAGTACATACCCTAATAAACAACTTTGAATCGTGTTTCATACAAAGTTTTATGCCACAGAGGCATCTAAAGTTTGCAAATTTTGCATATGATGATGCTGAGTGGGATAAATGATGTTTTGTTGACGTTTCGTTTGATGACAGTTCGGTGAAAGAAGTGTCGATTTTCTTCCCTCTTGATAGAGAAGAAAATTAACATTTTCCAAAGAAATATAATTTGGACCAGTTAGCTCTTAATATGTCAAAAAAATATAAATGCAATGACAAGTACCACAAGGCAAGTTATAATTAACTGGTTTTCGAAACTCTTGCTCTGACCAGTCTACATTTCTAGACAAAGCGGCTATGTCATCTGTTATCAAACACAAGAAAATCTATTAATTGGTTCTCATTACAACCACATTTAACGTAAAATTTATAAGATAGTAGACAGATGCAGGGCATACTACCAGTCACGCTACTTCGTTTTACGTAACAGATAATCAAAACGAAATCCTCAATTCATTTACGATACAAGTTGCTTTATATTGACAAATTAACGTGCCGTTGTTGTCGATAACAGATTTCACGGCCCCGAACATATATAGCTGAGTAAATTGTTGTGTGAAAAGATCGTCACACACTTTCAACACTGGGAGCAATGACCAATGCACATTTAATTTCAAAATACACATCCAAAATGCCCATATTTGGTCTTCTTCTCTATCAGCATGTTCATGTTCAAATCAAAGCCAATTACAAATTGAATTTCTAACACACGATATGAGTGTGAACAATAGCGAAGCAATTTATAGGTAACATCACCAGATAGATACACCTTACCTTTCAGCAATAATGAGCTCATCGAAATTAAATTTATATTTTGATTTTTGCAACAGTCATTCATTTTCGCGGTATACAATGCGCTACCGTGAATCTGGTAAATTTCATTGATAAATTATGACGAATATTCATCCTAAATTTCTATAATGGAACACAACTACAGCGACCAAACACAAAGGATGTTACAAATTTCAATCTTTTCTAATTAAAATCGCTTGAACTTGATAAACAAACACCATAGCTGCTACACATATGTAACAGAAAATGTTATTGGTGCAGGGTTTACCATTGAACTCTTTTACATATACGAAAAAAGTGACTGTCTACAACTCATACTGCAAAGAATCTGTGACGAAAATGATGAGTCACAAACTTTTTTTCGGTTTATATCAATCACCACTGCGGGCACAGTTTCATAAAGAATATATTTTCGCAAAACTTTTTGTTTGCTTAACATTCAGCAATGAATCGATAATCTAAAAACAATCGGAACAAATAGAATATGTCCGATTGAATGAATTCCTTTTGTTACAGCCGGCAAACGAAACGGATAGCAGTCATTTTATAACAACAAATTTATGCAAGAGAAAATTGCATGGATGAATATATCGCCGGAATTAAAGTGGTTCTGTACGTACCCTTTTCACGAATACTGGTTGGTTTGGTTTTATTGCTCACGGTTTGCTTCACTTAATCACTTTAAATTTAAACGCACTAAACAGTTTGATTTGTTGTTTTCAATTACAAAAATGTTACATGTAAAAATATCACAACTTTGCCGAGTGTCCACTAAAACACAATAAAAGAGATTTTGACAACTGACTGGGCGTCGTCGATAAATTTCATCGTCTTATCGTGTCCAACGTAAATGGATGCGTTCACAGTCTATGAAAATACCTTTGAAAATATGCGCGACATGCGCTGTTACATTTGCCATCAACGAAGAGAGTGAGATCTTATGTTAAAACAAATGAAGTAAAGGATTTCGTTTCAATCTATTAATAATGTTGAGATTGCAGAGTTCGCCCTCGGTACGAGGTCCAAAAACTATTTTTTTTAAACAAATCTAACAGGCATAGCACTGCTCCAAGCATTAATGTGGAAAATATTTGGAGCCTGATGCTTTTCACTGACTTAAAACACACAATACATGAAAGTGTACAAACATACATGTATCCAAATTTGGCAGGCTTTTTGACGTTTGACATACGAATATTAAAGCTGGGAGAAGTGCTACGTCATAGATAACTCGTAAATGAGTAAATCATCTGTTATGAACAAAGACGAGCGACAAAAATAAGCGATGAGTCCATTGTATTCTTAAAGAGCTGTCAACCATGAAAATTAGTGAAGCATAGTATTACTATATAAGGGAAGGAATTGGATATTTCGTATCCATGTGAGTAAAAGTGTCCGCGGTCTTTAGCCCGATATTCTTTTACTTATCGTGATACGAAATATCAAATTATTTCCCGAGTATAGTATAACGTTTTCGCGTTTTCCTTTACGAAGGAGGATAAGACTTTTCCCTAGGGACGGAAAGTCCATTTTAAAGGAATAGTATATTTCAACATACCCCAATCCACACAAGATGTGTGTGAACGCCAAGGCTGTATACTTTGGGGAGGTCACGCAGACCGCCATTTTATTAGATACGCGGTAACACACCACTTCTGATGATTTTACATGTAAAAAGTTTCACCACATCATCAAGACGACGAGAATCGTCAGAGTAGGTGAATTTTTGTATGAAATCGGCCATTTTATAATCAACTGTGGTGTGTAACCCGCGTATCTGTATCTGCGTGACCTCCCCAAAGTATACAGCCTAGTGTGCACGAAAACACACATCGAGTGTGTATTGGGGTATTTTGAAAAACATTTTTCTGTAATAGTGAGAGTATGTTGGTGCATTCCTTCCCAACCGTTACTTTCCTTCTCGACCGTTTACTTTCTCTACTAACCGATTCATATCCAATACACTCTCACGTATACAGAAAATAGTATGTTACATACCAAGGATCGAAAAGGTGCGTTTTAGACCCAGGTGGTGAAAACGTCCAGGGATGGAGCGACGCGAAGCGGAGCGGAGACCAAGGACGTTTTCACCACCGTGGTCTAAAACACACCTTTTCGATCCGTGGTATGTATACTATTTTTCTTCCTGGAGTACCAAAGTCACATTCCGAACAAAACATAACAACAGATTTGCACGCCATATTCAGCTGCGATCTCTATACCACATGCGAGATCGTATGCGATATCACAAAATCTCATGCGATATCACAATATCACATGCGAGATGGCATTCGATATAACAAAATATAATGCGAGATCGCATGCGATATCACAAAATCTGATGCGAGATCGCATTTAATATCTCATGTGTAGCATTTTCATTTGGTATAGTACATGACACATCTGGGAAAGAATAAAGATAGGATCGAAAATGACATAAGCGGGAATGAAAATTGAGAGAAAAAAGTGTCGGAGAATGTTGCTCTTTCGGTACTAAATTTGGTGAGTGAATGTGACGGTTTTGGTACTTCAGGAAGAAAAAGATTTTTCTGTATACGTGAGAGTGTATTGGTGAGCTATGATATGAATCGGTCGGTAGGGAAAGTAAACGGTCGAGAAGGAAAGTAACGGTTGGGAAGGAATGCACCAACACACTCTCACTATTACAGAAATAGTACATTACTATGCAAGGGAAGTAAAGTGATATCTCGTATCCAGATGAGAAAAAGTATCCGAGGGCGGCAGCCCGAGGTACTTTTACTCATCGTGATACGAGATATCACTTTATTTTCCGTGTGTAGTACGACGTTTTACTATGCGAGTGATGTAAAGGTTATTGCCTATACATGTAATAGCCTTATTACATGCACCAGCATAGTAAAATATCTTTCAAAATACCCCAATACACACTCGATGTGTGTTTTCGCTTGGGCTTCGCCCGCGCGTGCACACACATCTTGTGTGTATTGGGGTATGTTGAAATATACTATTCATACACTTCAATACTTCGAACAAAAGAAGTAGAAGATTTAATCGTTATATTGCGATTGCCGTTTACTAAATGTTAAATTTCTGAGCCTCACAAAAAAATTGTATTAGAAAGCGGGAGAATTGTATACGGAAGGTATGTATATGATGGTCTCGAATTTTCATAACTTCGTTTTTCCAAACAACTATTGCACAACAATGTTGCATAGAAACTGTTGCCACAACAAAAAAAATCTCGTTGGTGGTAATTTCGTTCCTCCATCATTTTCACACTAACATCAGTCGATTAAAATACTCAGGGTGTGATATTCGGTTAATAAAATGAAATTCAAAACATTCATTAAGGATAAGATTCATAAAGGCACGGTAACATGTTTAGGTTGGAGCAGCAACGACGAAATCTACACAGTGTGGTAATCCCTCAAACAAGACAAAATGTGTGAACTGAAGTGAAGAATTCGATTTTCTTTGTCATCTAGCGACCAACATCAAGTCTACAAATGGTCAACAAAAAACTATGAGCCCATCGAAGTGGCTAAACTGCCAGACGACTTTTTCCCAACAGATCTTCACTGGTTCATAGCTCGTCAATTAGGAATATCTTCGGGCAGCGATTCATTGCTGATTACGAGTAGTGATGGACGATTTGTAATTTTGAACAAAAATGCTAGAGTAGAACGAAACATAACAGCACACACGGGTAGCATAACAACGGGTAGATGGAGTCCAGATGGTGCTGGTCTATTGACAGCAGGTTTGGCCTTTTTTTAAATTTGTTTCGGATTTCGGGGCGGTAATTTTTCGTATCGTAGGAGAAGATGGGTTGCTTAAAGTCTGGTCACGTTCTGGTATGCTGAGATCAACCGTTATACAGAATGAAGAAGCGATTCGATGCGCTCGCTGGTCACCAAACTCTTTATCGGTAGCATATTGTTATGCTGGGTTCATAGCCATAAAACCATTGGCAGCGAATAGTAAATTGATTAAGGTCTCTGCAACCTACTGCAATGAATCCTAACAGTAGTACTGACAGCCAAATTTTTCGACAATTTTAGTGGCGTGCTCATGAAGGACTAGTACTTGCCATTTGTTGGTCCAACGACACACATTACATTGGCTCAGGGGGTGAAGACTGTCGCTATAAAATTTGGGAACCAAGTGGAACCGTAATCTACACCAGTTCTCCAGACGATTACGCTGTAACATCTATCGACTTTTGTCCCAAGGGTCAACTGTTGGCTGTTGGTAGTTTTAATACCATCAAACTATGCAATTTTATGGGTGTAAGACGTGCTTGTTGTTACCAGTGCCACACTGGCCACTTGACAGGCCGATCTCTAAGGTGACGACCGATCGCCATCTATGGCCAGTGCGGACATGGTTGTTAACACTAAGGTTTTTTTGTTAAAATCAAAATCGTTTGCTTTCTGTAGTGGGCGTACAGTTACGAGAAGCAATCTTCCACATCGATTGGATCATTGTTTTCGTTGAACTGGTCGTTTGATGGCACTCAAATTGTGGCTGGATCATCGTCAGGTAGTGTTTTATTTGGCAATGTTATCGAACAGGAATTGGCGAGCCAAAATCTGCGAGCTAAAACGATGAGTCGTAAGACAATTCAACTGCAAGACATTGTTACGAAAACTGCCGATCTTATTGACTTTCCGGAGCGAATAATAAATTGGAATTTGGGTTTTGGTCATTTAGTTGTGGCTACAACTACTCAAGTCCACGTGTACAAAGAGAAATACATCAACACACCACTGGCTGTAGTTGATGGCAGAAATGATGTTCGTGTGATTATCTTGGGGAAAAAGTAGGAATTTGTTCAGCATGCCCTTCCTCACCTTTCATCTGAATTCTTTGCAGATATTTCTTAATTGTCGACAATGTTTCCATTTGGATCTACACGTACACCGGTCGATTGCACTTGAATCCGAAATATTCGGGAATGCAAGTGCAACTGATTCAGTTGAATCCTAAATGTGTATCGCTCGGAATGCACTACATTGGAATCAGAAACTTTTCGGATAAAACCAGTGAGGCTTTGTGATAAAAATTGCTATTTTAAAACCTGTTCCGGACGACATTACCATCTGTTGTCGATTCAGAAATATGCGACAAGCTCTGAGCATAATGCGGTCTTATATAGCGAAGAGCATATTTTAAAGAAATGAAGTAAAAGATTTGGAGTAAATATCTTGAAAATACTTCTATCAAATGAAGTAGTAGATCCGATAGTAGCAAGCTGATATTTTGACTGTGAAAGGTTAAACTTTGCAAGCAGAAAGAGCCTTTTGAATTAGTTGCAAAAAACCCTAGCGAAAGTTTTTCCTCTTTACGAATTTTGCAACTATTTCAGAACGTGAAGTGAGCTGCATATTTGATGAACTAGATCGGATAAATACTTACAGTTCTTACATCTTTCTTTGATAAACTTTTTTATGAATGAAAGAACAATAGGTGTCCGACTACATGTCCGGAGCAGTGTTCGTTTATCTTTAAAGAGTCACTTCTTCATGTGCCCGACTAACCGAAAGAAAAATTATTTTTATGCAAAAATCAATTTCAGTGATACACATGTTTGACCTGATGCCAGGTGCGAGCAGACAGAGTGAAGCAACGTCAATACAACATAAGACTAATTTGACCGAGATAAGTGTGTGTCGGGCAGGGAACCAGGAAGATCAATACATCGTTTTTATTGACGAACATCGCGACCTATTTTGCGCTACAGTTAAACGTATTCAGAACCAAGACGACGAAATTTACAAAATTGGTACGGACAAACACTTTTCGCCTTTTAGTTTGTTCAGATTTGTATACTCGAGTCTATCGCCAGGAACACAAGTTCAATCATGCATGTGGGGAAGCGAATCAAACATCTTGGTCGGACTGCATGACGCCAGTTATAGTATTTGGTATTGTCCAGGCGAAGCCTGCAGTGATCCGACACAGATAGCTTTAACCACGGTGACTTTTGATACGTCGTAAGTGGATGTGAATTTCTTCAAACAATTTACGCTTTAAATGTCGGCCTTTTAAGTGAATTCGGTAAAAATATCACGTTGTACAACTTTGAGAAGTCGATCATCACGTTCCGGTGTTCCGGTGCAATTTATTCGGTGCAGATAGATGTTTATTGTGATGCCGTGCATCGACTGCTGGCGGATGGTATGTGGATGCAAGCGTTGAAAGTTTGTCGGAAGGCTAAGGTAAATCATTTTTATTTACAAGTAAAATCTAACTGCCTGAACATTTGCTGTAAGCACACCTAAGAAACTTTCGTCAATTTTCCAAATTAAATTTCTCAAAAAAAAATCGAGAAAATTAAATGAGAGACTTGAGAGAGAAGGAAACCGTACTACCATTGAAACGGCTATAAATCATCTGTTATCGACTCGACACCAACAGCAATAATAAAGTATAAGCTCCGGTGGGCGTCCTTTTATTAAGGAAAGTTTACGCCAAAATAATTGAAGTAATAGATTTTGTAATAAGCAAATGAAAATATTTTAAGCAATAGAAGAGATAGATTTAGGTACTTTCAAACGTCTGCCATTCATACAAGATAATATCGAAAGTTTCACTTCGAAACCTTCAAGAATTGACGAGATCACTCTCAGGAACCGGAGGAGAGATTCCGAAACTCGACACGATTCGAATGTTCCCGGGCAATTTCACTTTAGTTTAAGAATTTTTTTTGAGAAAAGTTCTCGAGATTAGAGAAAATCACGAAAATTCGAGATATTCGAATCCGATTTTTGAAATTTAAGAATCTTGATTTTCTTGTATTTTCTTGATTTTCTTGTTTCCGACAATATTCGCGAAAATAATTAAGGAAAATTCGAGAAAATCAAAAACTTTTCTTAGAGGTCGGCGGTGGTTCAGAGTGTAGAATTTAAAGAATTTTTCAGAACAAAACCTTATGGGTAACACTGGCAGCGATTTCGCTGAAATACGATCAACTCGAAATCAGCGAAGAAGCTTACTGTGCCTCACTTCAAGTGGACAAAGTGGAATATCTACAGCATATCAAAGTATAACACTCACCACACCCTAATCGTCTCACCAAAACTTACCGAAATCTTTGAAATTATTTGCATATACAGGAACTGCCAGCATCCAGTCCGGAGCAACTAGCCGAAAAATGTGTAATGATGGGACGACTAAGCGAAGCAGAAACCATTCTCACCAACAATAAAAAGTACACCGAAGCCGTAGAATTGCTGCTCCGGCTGCACAATTACGATCGAGCTTTAGACATAGCCGAGCAGCATCAAGCCGGATTAGAGCACGTCCTCAGTGAACGGAAGCGTTACGTTGAGGCACTCGGGAGAAATGAATTTAGTCCGAAATTTTTGAGATTTACCAGTCAATAGAACATCTATTGACGAATTGTTTATTCGGTATATTGACACACGCAACACAAACATACAAAAATGGTGAAAGAATACTTTACGAGAGAAAAAAAATAATACAAAAAACTGAGCAAACTCAGTTGAATGGCGCGAGATTATTTTTTGGCAGAATAAATATAGGAAACGAAAAATCTTCTCGTCTTTGTTGTTCTATGCAAACAAACATTTCACAGTTCGTCCCTGAAATGTTCGATATTCTGCAAATGGTCACCGTAGTCCGTTGCCTCGCTTCCAACGAACGTGTCGTAATTGTCAATAATTTCCTGGTACGCGAGTCTGTCATCGTGGTCAGCATCCGAGGACGCAAACAAATGATCGACTTCTTCTTCAGCGACTTGTCTGAAAATAAATTCAAAAGAAGTTTTCCAATAAATCATACCACTCGCTCCGTTTCCACCAAAATCAACACATACTCATTGCTCGGAACGACCCACGCAAGTATTTCATTTCCATTCAACACACCATCCGAATCCAAATCGTAGTCACTGTCAAATTTATCCTTTTCCGTTAGCAACCATTCCTTGTCGTGATTCTCAGCCGATTCACCGACGAACTCCTGGAAATCGATTTTGCCATCCGAATTTCGGTCTTTGTCCCGCAAAGTTTGCTGCAAAATGATTGGCAGCATGTGTTTGTGCTCTTCGGGGCTCATGAATACGATAAACTCTTCGATTGTCAATTTGCCGTCACGGTTCGCATCGGCTGCATCGAACATAACACGATCATCGGCTAGTAGTTTATCCTCTTCGTCGGCATGTGGCGATTGGAAGGGATCGCGCGGCTCATTTTCGTCTTCCATGCCGTAGGTGTCTTTTATGTACTCTTTCCACGTGATCTCACTGTCTTCGTTCTCGTCGATATCGGTGAATCGTTCACTTCCTTCCTCTTCGCTGAGTGATCTGTACAGGAAAAATGCAGAGTTTTTAGAAGAAGGTTTTAGAAGCAGATTTGAGTGCTCACCGAAACGATCGCAATATCCAAGCTTTCAGCTCATGTCGATCAACGAATTTATCGCCTAAAGGAAACAGAAGGAAAAAACAATTCAGTCAGACATTCTATGCCCTTTTCTATGAAAGGTTTCATGCGTGGAGACTTCCTTCCTTATACCTATTAATTGAGACAAATTTTCCTTTAAGTACTGCCGGAGGTAAACGTTAATCCAAATACAATTTGTTTCTATCGTTACACAGTTTCACACAGAAGTTGAAAATAAAAAGCAAAATACCTAGACAAGGCAGCTGCCTTGACATAGAGAATTCAGCGTCGAGCGTGTGTTGCAGGCTATCATCTGTTATCGATAACGTTTTTAGGAATAAATGACATCCGAGTCATGCAATCTTTCATGTAGCAAAAAGAATGTTCAAAAGAAATGAAGTAAAAGATTTGGTATCAATATTACGAAAATACTAAGATCAAATAATGAAGTAGTAGATTACACAGTAAAACGGCTGTAAATGGTTAATCGGTTATGAAAATTATTTTTAGATCTTAGAAGAAAGAAGTTCTTCAATACAAACTATCAAGGATTTTGTGCAGCCAAGATGCATTGCACAAATGAAAATGTTGAATTCAATGTTTGCATTCCGAATTTAATGCTGATAACTATGGACACATATAAACTAACAAAAAATAGAGATAAGAGATTTTATTTGCAAAAATTAATCTGATGGAAAAGGGACTAGATGAAGAAAAAAATAATTTCGTAACGCAAGACGCTGGTGAGAAAACTGCGATTTTCCAGGGAATTTTTTTTGGAAAAACATTTTTCTCGTTATTTGCTAAATTTTCACACAAATTTTCGAAATTTTCCCAATTTTTTTTTGGAAAATTAAGGAAAATTTACAAAAATTGGTCCCATGTTCACCACCTCACATGACACTTCAGGTGTCTTTGCTGTCAAAAATTATGTGTTGACCTTGTGATGTAGCGGTTTTTTCGAGTGATTTGTGTCTCTTTGACCACACAAAACACCCTCGAACACTCGCTCGAACTGCATCGATCATATCTGCAGGACGAAAGTGACAGCAAGTCAAACGTAGTGTAATCACTCAGATATAAGTAAGGATTTCTGTGAGCTCAAGCCAGTTACGGTAAAAGGTCTTCTAGAGATGAGACCCGAGATGAAACAAAACTTTCGTAGCCTTTAAATCACTACGTGTTCCTAACTGTCGGGAATTTCTAACTCCATTAGCCATATGACAGGCAATGCTTCGGCTCCGAAAAAGAAAAGTCAAAAGCTGTACTTACTATTCAAGTCCATTTTAGTCACTAAAACCGCTAAGCGCTTCTTCGACTCCTCCGGTGATAAATTATCGAACTCTTCTGCTTCCCTGACGCTTCCTACGGCCATAAGATGTTTTTATAAGAAAAAAAATCTTCGAAATTTTCATTCCGCGAAAATTACCTAAAATCGCTTCGTGATCAAATTCAACATTATGCTCGCCACTATCACCGTGATGATGTGAATCTCTAGGACTGAAACTACCATCTTCCGTCCGCTCTTTGTGACCATGGTGTTCGTGTTTGTGCGTTGTAGCACCACTCGACGAGCCAATAATTCCCAATGCCAATAATACGAATATTATCCCGATCGACTGTCTATACCATCCCGGCATTTTCATACTGCTTTTCCGAAAAGGAAAATTCGGAATTGAAATTTTTTGTTCACTTTATTCGAACGATTAGGGAACAAAGAAATTCTTTAATATGAAAATTGCTTACGCTGGGTGCAGTAGTTTGGATGTGTTGTCGAATTTAATGCTTTTTTATGAGAATCACTTTTTCGTTTATATTTTTTGCTTGATATGCATATTATAAACAATAGGCTAGGCGTGATTGGACATTAAATATTGAGATTTGTGTCAAAATCGAATTTGTTTTTTGAGGGGAAAACGATAGGGTTTCGCTCACTTTCTCACCTTACTCATTAATTTGTCATATAAGTCCGGATAGCATTGGCATGATTGGAATTGGAGAAGGGACGGCTACGGTTGCATCATAATAACCGGCTGGCTGTCATATTACGAGTTATTTATAAACAAACACTACACAGCTCTCTCTGACGTGTTAATACTTCTGTGGTTGAAACTATTAAATTCTCTGTGTAATCGATACCGGTAGATGAATCGACATATTTTTTATCTAACGCCTATACGGTTCGTGTTATGAAAAGGATTGTAATGGTGCGTCTCTAAAAAAACATTGGAAAATTCGAGACCCGCAGTAATCTATAGCGGTTTATCGTGCGATAACATAAAGTAGATATATAAAGCACAGCTTTGCTCGACAAACCATTCATTTTTTATCAGCACTGTGGGAGAACATTGGGTGTGAATATAATATACTGAGTCGTAGATTGTTAATCAGTGACTTGCTGAAAATTCGTTTGTGCCTTGTATAACACTCTGACGATCGTTTTGCTAGTAAAATGGCTGGATTATTTTGTTGTCTTTTTGGAGGATCGTCTCTCGGTTCAGGAGATCACACAGTGGCCTTTGCACTTGCGAAAGACTATGGATACGTAATTTTGGTGGCTGTTATCTCCAGTTTTCTGCTGATGTGGCAGGCTATGCAGGTAAAATATTATTACATTATTACAAAATCTGGTAGCTTGTTAGGTGGAAGGAAGCACTAGGAAATTTTGGCTCACCCAGGGCGACCAACCTTTTTTTAAACCTCGGGAAATTTCCATGATTATTTTGCTTGTGGGTTGAAAGCAGACTAGCGTTGCTAACGAGATTCCAAATTTTTTGAATAGGTCGGCAAAGCACGTAAACAACATAAGGTCAAATATCCAACCATGTACGCCGCTGATAATGACGCATTCAATTGCTACCAAAGGTATGTCCGAAATATTTATAGTTTGCATGACCGTCGAAGTGGTCGCCGCTGTACCGGATTCAAACCAATTCTATTTACAGAGCTCATCAAAACACATTGGAAGGATATTCACAGTTCCTACTCCTACTCTTGTTTGGTGGTCTTGATATGCCGATTTTCGTTGCCATTGGCGGTCTGATTTGGGTGGCTGGCAAAGTTTCATACTCGAAGGGATATTACACCGGTGATCCTAAGAACAGGTACGATTCTTCACTTTTCAAATTTTAATTAAATGAACCTCCATCAACTAACCGATTGTCCTTCTTGGTTTATAGAATGCGAGGAGCATATGCGTACATTGGACTTTTGATGCTTCTGGTCGCAACAGTGAAACTCAGTTTAAAATTAGTTTTATTTTCATAGATTAATGTCCGTAGCTTTACGTTTGTAACGAATAAATCCTTGTTCTAAGAGGTTGAAAAAAACGGAGAGTTTTCTACAACATCTGAAGATGGTTGCGTCTCGAGGAAAGGCGAAACAAAATTTCAGTCATCGTGAAAATATTTCTTGGCAGATTTGGAGTGCCCCAATCCCTGTGCTAAATGTTTTGTCGCCAACAACATTTCGATGTTTGAAGAAAAATTGTTTCTCACTGTGCCCACAAACACATTCCCTTAAGACGTCGATGATGAAGGCTCTAATTGAGTTTGAGTCTTGCAAAGATTTTAACAACTTTGTGAAGTTATTGGAGTCGAAAAACCATTGAAACCATTGACCCCAAAACATCGAAATCTAACTGTGCTCGCACTCCAAACCAAGACCTATTTTCGGGAAAAACGAAACAAGTGAAGTACAAGCTTTCGCATTTAACACTAAGGTAAACCAAAGCAATAACACGTTTACTTAAAAAGTATGGTGACGGTATGCAGTCGTTTAACGTTTGGGATAGATTCGAGGTATGGAAAATCTTGTTTCCTGCTTCCCCTATCACCGGAACCCTACATTTCTTAGTATCGAAGGATGCGTACACCAGTACTCAGGTAAAAGACCACAAGAACATATAGGATCGATCGATCTATTCTGTGGAGGTAACCTTGACCGCTCCAACTAGTTCCAATCTAGTCAAAATTCATGGCTTCTTGCTTGAGACACATGTTGTGCTTCCCTCGCTAGAAAGTTGCCCACAATTCCTGATGAAGCGACTAGGCTACTCCTATGATAAGTCCTCGGATAAGTCAACTAAAAATTATTCCAGGTTTCAAGTCAAGGGAATCCTCTTCAGAAAATTTTCAATCTTGTAGGTCCCCAAATTATTTCACTTTTCTACAACTCTGACATTTTCCCGGAGATTGTCTTTACAACTGATGTGATCATTGAATTTAAAGGTATGAAAAGGACAAAGTTTCCTGTGTCGCGGCTTGACCTGTTTTGCTCAACTCAAGCCAACAAAATGAAAAACAATTTTTTTGACTCTTAAAACTAAACTTAAAATTTTATTAAATTAAAAATAATTCGTTCAGTCAGTGCAGTACATAACAATTATAGCTTAATCAACTTCTTCAACAGTTGGCCCAGATTGCTGTCCAAAACCACCAGCCTGTTGTCCACAACTTGTCGACTGATTGCCGCCGTGCAATTTTGTCATGATCGGACTGCACAATTTGGTCAATTCTTTCAGTCTGTCTTCGAACTCTTCCTTCTCTGCCAAGGAATTTCCGTCCAGCCATTTGATGTTCTCGTTGCATTTGCCCCGAACCAGTGTCTTGTCCGATTCACTCAATTTATCACCAGACTCATCAACGGCCTGCTTAACACCGAAGATATAACTTTCCAAATTGTTTCTGGCTGTGATCTTTTCCCGTTGCCGTTCATCTTCCTCCTTGTAGCGTTCGGCTTCGGCTAACATTCGATCGATTTCGGATTGTGACAGTCTTCCCTTGTCGTTTTTGATTGTGATATTCTTGACGTTGCCTGTGCTCAGTTCTTTGGCCGATACGTTCAAAATGCCATTGGCGTCCATATCGAATGTGACCTCGATTTTTGGTACACCTCTGGGTGCTGGCGGTATTCCCGACAGGTCGAAATTGCCCAGCAGATTGTTGTCTTTGGTTAAAGCTCGTTCGCCTTCATACACTTGAATAGAAACGCCCGGTTGATTGTCCGCATATGTTGAGAATGTTTGAGTTTGTTTGCATGGAATTCTGGAGTTTCTATCGACGATTTTTGTCATCACACCACCGGCCGTTTCGATACCAAGCGAAAGTGGTGCCACATCGACCAAAAGTACGTCCTGAATCTTAGAGTCCTGGTCTCCGTTTATGATGGCAGCTTGCACAGCTGCACCATAGGCAACGGCCTCGTCCGGATTGATCGATAAGTTCAGTGCCTTTCCGCAGAAATAGTTCTGCAGCAATGACTGCACTTTGGGAATTCTCGTTGAACCGCCAACCATCACAATGTCGTCGATTTGTCGTTTGTCCATTTTAGCATCACGTAAAGCCTTTTCCACCGGTTCAATCGTCGCTCGGAATAGGTCGGCGCACAGCTCTTCGAAACGGGCACGCGAAATTTTCGTGTAGAAATCAATGCCGTCGATGAGAGCGTCAATTTCGATTGTAGCTTCCGTACTGGACGACAAAGTACGTTTAGCCCGTTCGGCTGCTGTTCTCAATCGTCGAAGCGCCCGTGCATTGGCAGTCAAATCCTTTTTGTACTTTCGTTTGAATTCTTCGCAGAAATGACTCACAAGTCGATTGTCGAAGTCCTCGCCACCCAAATGTGTGTCGCCAGCTGTAGATTTCACCTCGAACAACGATCCTTCGTCGATGCTGAGAATGGACACATCAAAAGTGCCACCTCCCAAGTCGAAAATCAGAACATTTCGTTCGCCTTTCAGATTCTTATCCAGACCATAAGCCAATGCTGCGGCTGTCGGTTCATTGATGATACGAAGTACGTTGAGTCCAGCAATCACACCGGCGTCTTTGGTTGCTTGCCGCTGTGAATCATTGAAATAAGCTGGTACTGTAATGACCGCATTCTGAACCGATTCACCAAGGTATGCCTCGGCCGTTTCCTTCATTTTTGTTAGAACCATTGAACTGATTTCTTCCGGTGCGAATCGTTTCCGTTCACCTTTGAATTCTGCAACAATTTTCGGCTTTCCATTTTCACTCAGCACAGTGAATGGCCAGTGTTTCATGTCCTCTTGGATTTTCTTGTCATCGTATTTACGTCCAATAAGTCGTTTTGCATCGAAAATCGTATTCTTGGGATTCATAGCCACTTGATTCTTGGCTGCATCGCCAATCAAACGTTCCGAATCGGAGAATGCAACATAGCTGGGCGTTGTACGGTTTCCTTGATCGTTGGCAATAATTTCCACCTTTCCGTGCTGGAACACTCCAACGCAGGAGTATGTGGTACCCAAATCAATTCCGATTGCTGGCATTTTTGTTCACTTTGTCTCTTTGATAAACTTTTAATTTGTTGAATTTTCAAAATTTCTATTTGGATTTCACTTTTTTCTTTACACTTTTTCTTAATTTGCTTTCAAGATTTTCTGGCAAAATAATTTTCTTCTCTTTCACTTTATTGTT
The DNA here is from genome assembly GCF_014529535.1 of Bradysia coprophila. Classification (NCBI taxonomy): domain Eukaryota; kingdom Metazoa; phylum Arthropoda; class Insecta; order Diptera; family Sciaridae; genus Bradysia; species Bradysia coprophila. Next base: position 1,050,979 of record NW_023503372.1, on the reverse strand, counting down.
CACTGTTCACTGTTCGCTTGTTTGTTTTACTATGAAGCACCGTACAATTGTTCGCCGTTTATATATTCAAACCGTTCGTATAGCGACTTTTCATGCATTTTCTAGAAAACTCTCAACAGCTCGATAACACATTTGTAGTGGTTTCGTGAACTCTTCAGATTGTACTCGAACAGTGTAAAACCGTTCCAATGTTTTCTCTATTTGGTTGTGCGGTGTGCTGGATGTTCCTCGAAACGAATAAAATGATATAATTAGTTTGAACTTGCTCTTGAATAAATATTTACAAACATAAATCCATTGCGAAGGATTCTAAAAATAAAAATTTTATTTTGAGACAATTTTTCTGGAAAATACCTTCAAATGTTGAATCGAGTATTAGTTGTGAATGAATTTGAATAATTGGGACGAAGCCAACGAAAGTTGTATTTGTATGTGTACTTGAGTATTTGTAAATGAATGAAATAAAATTCAAAAAAAATGAACTGATATTTACTTTATTACCTTGACTGAAAGTCAAGGGTCTTGCGCCAGAAAAAAACCTAAAATGTTTGTAACCACACAAGTACGCGATGTTTGAAAATGTATGAAATGTTAAGAAAAACGTAATTGTTTTTATCTATCTGGGTGAAATAGTAGCAGTGAAAAATTGCTATTATTTCGCCTTCGGCTCATGCAATAACTCCCCAAGTGTCTAAAAATTAAACATTTTTTTTGTCACGACGATAACTTGAGTATTGAGTAATTCTTAACTGATTTTGATGAAACTAGTTAATCCAGAGGTTAAGTTCGAAGATGAGTAATGCCGCCCTAATGTTTTCTCGTTGACGTTGACATGAAATTTAGCGGTGGATTGAAAAACTGTTTCATTTTGGTGCAATATATCGCTCGGTTTATTAAGAGCTTCATCAGGCTGTAATTAATAAATAGCACTACATTGAATTAAATTCTCGAATAATTCCTAATTTCTATCATTAATTTACCATCGCCTAAGGATTTGGAAACTATTCCAGAAAAACAGGATTTTCCCCTGTTGATAATCATGGCCCTACGTTAGTGAAGGGCCGTGACGCAAGTACGTTCACATTAAAAAAATTTGAAAAAAATATATATTATTTGTAATCTGAGCGTCCATACGAGTTCAACTAGCTATCACAAGTTAAAACAGGTTAAGATTTCGCCGAGATATTGAATTTCAAAATTTTGATATTTACATGAAGAAACGGATTTTCATTCGTTTTGAAATTGATGAATTTTACCAACCTATGAGCGTTTCATACTTGGAAAATATGGTAGATAGAAAGTTCGTTTTAGGGCAAAGTTACAGAGTTTCAAATTCTAGTCGACACTTGTTTCATGGTTTTCCCAAAAGATCGCCCATTTGGGAGCTATGAGCGTTTTAAGTGCGATCATAATTTTGTGAAAATTATCAGTCAAGTGTGACCTGACCCACCCAAAAGGTGGGACCTAATTAATGAGTACATGATATTTAATTGACCTATGATATTACAATCGATACTGTGGACACTACATTATATCGATGGCTATAACTAAAAAACAACAACATTTCATTCGTTTCTCGAAACATCCAGCACAACCAAATAGAGAAAACATTGGAACGGTTTTACACTGTTCGAGTACAATCTGAAGAGTTCACGAAACCACTACAAATGTGTTATCGAGCTGTTGAGAGTTTTCTAGAAAATGCATGAAAAGTCGCTATACGAACGGTTTGAATATATAAACGGCGAACAATTGTACGGTGCTTCATAGTAAAACAAACAAGCGAACAGTGAACAGTGAACAATAAAGTGAAAGAGAAGAAAATTATTTTGCCAGAAAATCTTGAAAGCAAATTTTAAGAAAAAGTGTAAAGAAAAAAGTGAAATCCAAATAGAAATTTTGAAAATTCAACAAATTAAAAGTTTATCAAAGAGACAAAGTGAACAAAAATGCCAGCAATCGGAATTGATTTGGGTACCACATACTCCTGCGTTGGAGTGTTCCAGCACGGAAAGGTGGAAATTATTGCCAACGATCAAGGAAACCGTACAACGCCCAGCTATGTTGCATTCTCCGATTCGGAACGTTTGATTGGCGATGCAGCCAAGAATCAAGTGGCTATGAATCCCAAGAATACGATTTTCGATGCAAAACGACTTATTGGACGCAAATACGATGACAAGAAAATCCAAGAGGACATGAAACACTGGCCATTCACTGTGCTGAGTGAAAATGGAAAGCCGAAAATTGTTGCAGAATTCAAAGGTGAACGGAAACGATTCGCACCGGAAGAAATCAGTTCAATGGTTCTAACAAAAATGAAGGAAACGGCCGAGGCATACCTTGGTGAATCGGTTCAGAATGCGGTCATTACAGTACCAGCTTATTTCAATGATTCACAGCGGCAAGCAACCAAAGACGCCGGTGTGATTGCTGGACTCAACGTACTTCGTATCATCAATGAACCGACAGCCGCAGCATTGGCTTATGGTCTGGATAAGAATCTGAAAGGCGAACGAAATGTTCTGATTTTCGACTTGGGAGGTGGCACTTTTGATGTGTCCATTCTCAGCATCGACGAAGGATCGTTGTTCGAGGTGAAATCTACAGCTGGCGACACACATTTGGGTGGCGAGGACTTCGACAATCGACTTGTGAGTCATTTCTGCGAAGAATTCAAACGAAAGTACAAAAAGGATTTGACTGCCAATGCACGGGCGCTTCGACGATTGAGAACAGCAGCCGAACGGGCTAAACGTACTTTGTCGTCCAGTACGGAAGCTACAATCGAAATTGACGCTCTCATCGACGGCATTGATTTCTACACGAAAATTTCGCGTGCCCGTTTCGAAGAGCTGTGCGCCGACCTATTCCGAGCGACGATTGAACCGGTGGAAAAGGCTTTACGTGATGCTAAAATGGACAAACGACAAATCGACGACATTGTGATGGTTGGCGGTTCAACGAGAATTCCCAAAGTGCAGTCATTGCTGCAGAACTATTTCTGCGGAAAGGCACTGAACTTATCGATCAATCCGGACGAGGCCGTTGCCTATGGTGCAGCTGTGCAAGCTGCCATCATAAACGGAGACCAGGACTCTAAGATTCAGGACGTACTTTTGGTCGATGTGGCACCACTTTCGCTTGGTATCGAAACGGCCGGTGGTGTGATGACAAAAATCGTCGATAGAAACTCCAGAATTCCATGCAAACAAACTCAAACATTCTCAACATATGCGGACAATCAACCGGGCGTTTCTATTCAAGTGTATGAAGGCGAACGAGCTTTAACCAAAGACAACAATCTGCTGGGCAATTTCGACCTGTCGGGAATACCGCCAGCACCCAGAGGTGTACCAAAAATCGAGGTCACATTCGATATGGACGCCAATGGCATTTTGAACGTATCGGCCAAAGAACTGAGCACAGGCAACGTCAAGAACATCACAATCAAAAACGACAAGGGAAGACTGTCACAATCCGAAATCGATCGAATGTTAGCCGAAGCCGAACGCTACAAGGAGGAAGATGAACGGCAACGGGAAAAGATCACAGCCAGAAACAATTTGGAAAGTTATATCTTCGGTGTTAAGCAGGCCGTTGATGAGTCTGGTGATAAATTGAGTGAATCGGACAAAACACTGGTTCGGGACAAATGCAACGAGAACATCAAATGGTTGGACGGAAATTCCTTGGCAGAGAAGGAAGAGTTCGAAGACAGACTGAAAGAATTGACCAAATTGTGCAGTCCGATCATGACAAAGTTGCACGGCGGCAATCAGTCGACAAGTTGTGGACAACAGGCTGGTGGTTTTGGACAGCAATCTGGGCCAACTGTTGAAGAAGTTGATTAAGCTATAATTGTTATGTACTGCACTGACTGAACGAATTATTTTTAATTTAATAAAATTTTAAGTTTAGTTTTAAGATCAAAAAAAGTGGTTTTTCATTTTATCTGCTTGAGCAAAACAGGTCAAACGGCGAAACTTCCGCCTTCCTAGAAAACTCGGAGCTTTAGAAGTTTAAGTCAGTTGGAGGGTTTTTACTCTTACCTTCAGTTCTTAGGGTTGGAGCGCTCAAAAGTCTTTTCTTTGCTGTAGATGGTTGAAAGATCAGTTCCTCAGACTTTGCGTTTTTCCTTTGATAGTTCTCGGCAATTTCTAATTCTTCAAGCCAGACATGTACGTATACTCTTGGTGTGAACTTTCATGATTCAAGAGTTGCAACGAGAACACAAAATATGTTAAGTACTTGGTACTCATACATATATTCAACGCACTTCAAGCAAAGCATGAGTGGTACTCTAAAGAGAGTACTGTAAAAAGGGAGAGTGTATCAATCAAATTTTGGCACTGTAAAAAATCTTGAAACATTTTTCATACAAAATAGTACTCTATTTGGCAGCTGTCACTCGAAGCACCTTTGCTTGAAGTGCGTTGATATAGGTCGTCTACGAAGCAAACATTTTGGACCAGGATCCATAGAAATGATAACGTAGGACGTTTCTGTCGCCTCACCAAATGGGATTTTAGTGAGCGAAATTTTTGCAGCAGCGCCATCTGTTATCACTTCTCTAACAGTATTGCGTGGACAAAAGTTTAACGGCTCTGGACACACAAGATCAATAAAAACATCACAGCAGTTAATTTGTAGCGACAAATTTATATTTTCTCTACCGGCTTTGTTGGAAGCACAAGTTAGGTCGATATTAGTTAGCAAATATAATATTGTAAACCGTCGCAGTCACTGTAACAATTTCGTTTGTATGTATCGATGATGATCACTAATTTTATTTCATAAAATTAGTCCCGTTTTCGTTTAAATTTACATTTCGTAAAAAAAGTTTTGGAAATTTTCGGTTTTTGCTTCAAACATTTGGTCTATGTACAAAAAATGATTCGAAAAGAAAGAAACGAAGAAACTTTAGCCGTTAAAATGAAAATCACCGTTCGCTAAGAAGCTAACATTTCGTTGGACATCATTTCTCTTGTAACGAGTACGCCCGGTGTCAGCCGTGTCCTCGATCGACTACGACTCAATTGTGCTCGCAATTCCTCCCGCTTCAGATGATGGCCTCGCGGTTTTCGTCTATGCTCCCGATTGCCGAACGCCGATCCCGTTTGCAATGCTTCCAGTAAACTGTCCATGACACCTTCCTGATTGTGAGCCGCATCCATGTCGACCAACGCCAGTTTGCGTTGCTGTCGGTCCTGCAAATCTCGTTGAGCTTGTTCCCTCGCCTCGCGCATCCGTTGATTCTTTTCTTCCTCTTCTCGGATTTTCACATTGTCTTTGTATGCTTGGATGAACAGGTCCTTGAATGTCTTGATGTCCGAGAAGAACTCTTCCATTGTGTACTTGTTGACGTCGAATGAGAAATATTCGCCCAGATCTTTGAACAGATTCTCCATTTGTGTTTGCATTTTGCCGAGCACTTCAATTTGTTGGCGTGCCTGCACGGCAAAATCGTCCATTACATCGGCGAATTTATCGTCATCTGACTGGGGAACTTTGTTGTTGTTCAAATCGGATTCGAGATTTTTGAGCGACGTGTTCATTTGTCGCATTGTCTTTTGTATGTTTTCTAAACTAACTCTGGCCGCTTTCGTAACGTGCGACAGATCTTCGTGGAATGTTAAAGCATCTGGAAATTTGGTTTCGATTGTATCGACGATAAAGTGCAAAAGTGTCTGCTTATTTTCGTAGTCTTTAGTGTTCGTTAGTTTCGTTAGATATCCAATTTCGAAGCCGTACGCCTCACCATTCTTCGAGCCCGTATTCAAATAATTGCCAAACAGCAAAATCAACTCCAGAACTTTGGAGAATTTTTTACTATTTTTCACCTCCTCGCAGGCTGCCGTTCCAGCCACAATGTCCGGCTTCACATCCTGAATCATATCCGGTAGACTGAGCTTGAAATTGAGACTGTGCAACCGCGGACCAAGTCGTTTGATTTCACCTAACGTCGCAGCAAAATCTTCCGCCATGGAAAGTTCAGCTCCAGTTTTCTTTACATCTTGCAGTTTCTTCAGCTGATCGGCAGTTGGCAGCAGTTGAATGAGTTGCTGAAGAACGTTCGAACTTAATACATCGGTGTCGCACTTAAGTAGAGACGTTTTGATTTGTGAATGCGATAAGTGTTTCAGCGAACCGCTCAGGATGATGGACAGATTTTGTGCGGTCTTGCCGTCGAGTACTCGCAGGTCGATTACGTTTTTCTTTGTCGATACCGGTTTGTCTGTGCTGTCCTTCTCTTCCTTTTTAATGGGTTTCGATGAAAATTTCGTTGCAAGACTAGCAAAAATGTCGTCGGCAGCCAATTTCTCCTCCTGACACTTCACCCAAAACGCTTTCTCCGACATTTTCTGAGGTACGATGGCTTTCCAATTGGCTCGTTTCGTTGGACCGTCAACCTGCCATTTCTTCTTCGGTTTCATGCCGTGTGGAAGAGGAGCTGGCATCAATCCGGTTGGGAATGGTGGACGTGGACCCATTCCAAGCATTGGCGGTGGAGGTGGACCCATTCCTGGCATTGGTGGTGGAGGTGGACCCATTCCAGGCATTGGCGGTGGAGGTGGACCCATTCCAGGCATTGGCGGTGGAGGTGGACCCATTCCAGGCATTGGTGGTGGACATGGACCCATTCCAGGCATTGGAGGTGGAGGTGGAGCCATTCCAGGCATTGGTGGTGGCGGTGGACCTATTACAGTTCCAGCAGGCAATTGAGGCAATTTCGATGTTTTCGGCATCACGCCAGTCGCTTCGAAATGCTTTATCTTTTCCTCCAGATTTGCGGCCCTGGCTTCGGCTTCTTGTTTATGGATTTCTAGGAGTTCTAATTTCTTCTCGTACTCTTCCGCTTTCAATATTTCGTTTGCCTTCGTCTTTTCCACCAAATCTTCCAGCAGTACCTCGGTGTCAATATGGAAATTTCGATTCTCGAAATTCGGATCACAACCACTCTTGTTTAGCACGATTTGTGACACACATTCCTCGATGAGTTGAAAATACGCCACTCGATACTGGTTATCGTCTCTTATGAATAGTAAATGCTGTAAAATGGACAAAAAGTATGGCTCGCTGGGCGAATCGGCTACCAAGTTCTTAAGTACTTCAAAGCAATCGTTCATATCGTCCAATTCCAAGCGCACACTATCAAACCGCTGACTAAGCTCCTCGAAATCATCTTCGCGTATTTCGTTGAAAATTTTAAAATGTTTCTTCAAATTGTCGTTATTACTATTGTTCACGTCATCCGTCAGGAAGTCGAGTCGTTCGTGCAGTCCCATCCGCATGATTTCGCACCGCAAATGAAACCGAAAGTTTAGGTCGCTTGGTGAATTCGTTATGGTATTTATGAATATCAAACTGTGGCAACACACATCGCGTTTCGTGTCACCCTTATCGGCTTCAACGAATAAACCTTCGACAATATTCCGGAATCGTTCGCCACTTTTATCGGCCGATATTGATATAGCGCGTAGCACTTTGTCGTAACCGTTTCGATCGGTTACCAAACAAAATCCAGCCAACAGTCGCAGTGCTTCGACCATTGTGTTTGGCTTTTTCGAATCTAAACACTTTGCTAGCGATATAACAGCTGCATGCGATTCGGGCGTTAGAACAAGATTCAATCCCCACGTATTGTTGACCACAGCCTTCAAACATCTGATGCACTCCAATTCGATTTTGTCGAAATCGGCGTTTTTAAACTTCCTACACCTCTGCAGCACAGTGACGATGACATCGATACCGTCTTCGCCGAAATCTCTGATCCAGCTGATTGGATTGCTGGTTAGGGCGACACGAAGACTTTCCAAGCATTGCAGTATTTTGTGCGGACTGTGTTGATCACTGTCACGAAAATAATTGATGTAGTCCTGAGGTTTCTCGAATCGCGACGACCGTTGTTCGACAGATGTCTGACCTAAAAGATCGAAAAAAAAAACTTATTAAATTTATGATAGTGTCGTAAGCATCGTCAGATTGTGAATTTGAAAGTGTTCTCTGCTCATGACACCAAGATTCTTTTCCCTCTCTTTCAATGTTTGCCTTCCACGTTATTCTGCATCAACATGCACTCGTTCTGACACACAGCCGCGAAAAGAACCAGTCAGCACTTTATGTCATACCGAAGTCAAATCAATAAAGGAAACAGTATGACTAAAGTGGAATGACTGTTCGTTGACCTTCGCTGTCTCATTATTAAACCCTTTGCGGACGGCTACTTAATTAGTTGAAGTGATTAAGAAAATATTGAACCTGACTGAATATACGGTCCGTACTACTCTGGTTGAGGCCGTATGTCACCATTCAATGAAGGCAAAGATTTGATCTAAATCTGTTGAAATCATTTAGATCAAGAGAAGTAAAAAATTTCGTAATAATAGAGGAGATACGTGTGCCGCATGTGAAGGTTCAAATTCTATTTCATCAAAAATAAGATTCGTCATGCAGAGTTTTCAATGAAGTTGGATTTGGGAATACGGAAAAATATCTGAATAAAGTCACTGACGTGATGTGAAGGATAAGATAACAAATGGTTCTATATCATTCTTTTGCGAAAGACATTTTTCGGGGCAGCATTCAGCAATTAAATCTCTACGAACGGGTTAAATTGCGACGAAAATAATGGAAGACGAACAAAATTTGTTAAGGGAAAATATTTTTTGCAAATTGCAACTACTTCAAAAGTGAAAAGCTTCATAGACTGATAAGCTTCACCGGTCGAAGCCACAAAAATATGACCTTAATCCCTCATGAACATAAAAGTCGAAGCAACTTGAAGCACTATCAACAGTAGCAACATCCGGACTGTTTCCATTTCTTTATGATCTTGAAATTGGATTTCCGAATAGATCTCGTCAAATTAGTAAAATGTATTCGTGTATGTAAGCTTCGAAACTAAACTAGAAGCCAGTTTTAATAAAAAAGCACTAGAGATGCAGCGCAAACATTTTGTATCTTTTTCTAGTGGAGCTGGTTCATTTCCAAAGTTCCCACTCTTATCAGGGTGAAGGGTGAAAGGTCAAAACATATATCTAGACAGAGCTACCACTATAACATGATACAAAATGTTTGCTCCCTACATCTACAGTACTGGTTCACATGTCCGACCTGGCCATGCTGGGCTACCTGCTTTATCAATTTTTGCATCAAAGTTTTAATTTTCGGTCCTTTCAAATTTGTCTTGCTTGTTCATTAAAACGAGTTTCTTGCCTAAAGGACCGTCTTAGTGCTATCTCAACAAACACGAAGAGAGGAATGAGGAATGACAAGATAAAAATGTATTTTTGGGTGCGATGGAGGTATAGGTTTTCTAATTCGTCATTTTTCGCGTACGGACTTTGTGAGTGTTCCCTATACAATCATTGAAATGTTCCCAACATTTCCGAGTGTTCAAACGGTTACAAATCTGTTCCGATAAAAAGCAAAACAAAAAAAGAATTTCGAATGAAATGTGTACAAGTGTAACGTAAGCAATGCAAATTGCAAGTCCGCTGATAATAAATTTATCGAAAGAATGCAGAATTTTACAAATGGGTCGCAACATTTTCTTTCTTTAAATAAACATTTATCGTCCAGTTGTACAATTGCATGAATCACAAAGACGCTTATCAGCGAAAAAAAAAATCATAAAATAAAATCAGTGCGATTGAGGTGAGCCCATGGAAATTTATGCAACAAAGTTTTGTCGTAGTGTGTTACACTGAATTCAAATTTTGCAAAGATAAGGAAGGGATTTTTAGTGATCATCAACTGAACGCATACGATTTTTCTAAATAGATGCGCTGACCGTTTCAATTTCGACAATAAATAAAACAAAATCACATAAATGACGCATCAGCATTTTTTCGCTTTATTTTTGGACCTCCCTTGTCTTCTATTTTTCATGCAATGCAGTGACTGTGTTCAAAGACTTCCTCACCCCGAAAAGAAAACGTCATCTATGAACGCTCCCCAATCCAAATCTAGTTAAATTGAAATCATCACTGACACATACCTATTTCCTATATTCTATCAAACATTTTGTTGAATGACCTCAATAAATCAGCTTGTCCATATATCTCCAACGAATTTTAAAAATCGGTTCGACAAGAATTCTAAGATCAACGTAATTATTTGTTCACAAAATTAAAGCGGAAGAGAATGAATAAACATTTAGTGTCGTCATTGAGGTTGTCATGATGCGATATATATTCGATCAAATGAAATTTCGTATTCACTTTTCTGTATTTAGATTTGTTCTAATGTGAACATCTGCATTCTATAAATTCAATAGAAAGGAAATCGCCGAACAAAGAGAAAGTGTTTACGTTAGAAAATGCGTTTTGTTGATTGCGAGAGCGACAAATGATTATGCCGCCGAAGGAGGGTCTAATATTTGAATAAATATTTTTCGTAAAAATGTGGAACAGTTCCACCATAACTTGAGATTCTATCTTAGGAAGAGACGGAAGGAAACTTTAAAATTTTGAATTTAACCACTGAATGACTCTGAAGCACGGCAGAGTAAAATAAACCATGTACCTAGTGGACGAGATAAAATCCATTGACTATAAATTTCGAGCACCGGACAGGTTATGGAATTCGTCATATATATTTATAAAACGTTTCCAGTGTTCGGCAGGTCCGTAGTTAAATGAGGGCAATATATTGTTGCAGTTCGTTATAACACAATTGTAGTCCATAGCCTCAACTGTTCGAAAACTGTGCTAATTTTATATTAAAACAGTTTGGACCCGCAGTGTCAACTGTTCGAAAACGGCGATAACTGTTCGAACGGGACCACTTTATGGTGTCTGAGCGATGGCCTATTTTAAGAATTTTATTCTGAAAATTTCCTAAATTGTATCGTTTAGTCTCAACCAATCATTTGACGTTAATTGGCAAGTCTAAGAGTATAAAAACACACGAGAGAACAGTGGATCCAGTCAAGCTTGACAGTCCTGACAGATGTAGCTAAAAAATGTCTAATAATGCAGGTACTGACGGGGAGGCAACTGAAAGATCTTTACCAAGTTTTATGGATCTAAAAACCGAACCCACCCTTAAATTACGCTCTAGATACGGCCCTGAAGACTGCCCATTTTTCTATACCAATCAAAATGGCATTTTGCAAAAAAAAAGAAGGAAAAGAAACTGATATCCTCCCATTAAATCTGCACAAACCAGGTGCTGGTGTACACACATCATTCACTTGCGATTATATCATTTTCTTCTGCTAATTATAAACAAACAACTGTGGTCGTGTCAATTGTATTGCTTTGACCACAATTCTTTTAATGATTCACGCAAAGTGAACATTTTTTTTTTCTTGTGGCAAGAAATCACAGAACATTTTTGTGGAACTCCTACGTCTTATACAGAACGAGTATATATTATAACGGAGAGGATTTGTGGAATGTGCAATAAAAAATAAAATATTTTTGTCTTTGTTTTAACGGCATCAATAATACATCGGTCCGGTGTTGTGTATATAGGGGACATAGGTGGAGAAGTGAAGTATTGATATTGATGCAACTCAGCATCATAATGTTCGAAAACTACGAGCTTTAGATGCCTCTGTTGCACTAAACGTTGTATGAAACTCAGTGCAAGTGCCTTATCAGGTACACGATGTGTATTCTGACACGAGGCCGCAGGTCATATACAATTGACATCTAGTACCTAATAACGTACTTTGCACTCGATGTCATAAAAGTTTGATAGAAGCAATTTTCGATAGACGATCGGCTATAAAACGTTCTCTGTGAAGTTAAGATACAAGAAAAGCGGCTCGGGTAACATACAGAATTGATACGTTCTCATTTCCACCTTGATGTCGGCACATTATGCACCTCTATTGCGTATGCTCAATCGTTTTCAAAGTCAATAAAAACCGAGAAAAATTATCGTACATTTTATCGTCTCATTATCCATTTTTCGTTTAGGAACAGATCGACCATAAACTTCACCGATTAAATGTTTATGGCGAGTTTGTTTACTTTAGTGTCAATTAACGGTTTTTTTTCCTATGTCATGGGAGTTAGGGCTCTGTCGTTGCTAGAACGAACTTACGCAAAATTAATTCAACATTTTATTGATTAATCGAAAGGCCTAAATAAATGATTGAAAATAAAATTAAAATTAGTTTAAGGAAAACTCGTCATGACTCTTGTTCTTTTCTGTGTCAATGTCTTTAAATACTTAGACCAATCTACCTAATCAATCTATCGGGATAGTGTCGAAGAATCTTTAACCTTAAAGTTCTACAGCTTTTTAGAGTTTTTTTTGGCACACTGCCAGAAATCTCATTTTTTGGCAAGAGGTCATTCATAAATTACGTAACGCAAAAGTCAAGATCTTCGAGAACCCGCTTCATCCTGTCACGCAAATTGTATGAGAATTAAAAAAAGGACCATAACGCAAATCTTGCATCCCCCTCTTGAGTTACGTAATTTACGAACGACCTCTAATGTGCATAAAATCGTCTATAACTCACATCTGTTCGGTCTACTATTAGTTGAATGAGATAGACCTATCCATATGACATTAATGTTTTCAATGTAACTTATTCGATTGTCACTGCTGGCTAAGTAAGACGTATGTGACAGTGAAGATTATTTCGTAACTATGCCAGAGCACAATTTTTACAATATTAAGAACACAAGGGAGGCGGTTGAGTTTAACAATCGACCTTATTGAAAAAGATTTCTAATTAGAGATGAGCGACGCTCATTGAGAGTATTGAGGTTTATTGAAAATCCGATCCGACCCGACTAATGCCTATTACCGAAAAAGTACTCCGTGTTACAGACAACAGTACATTTTGTACCTAGGACTAAAAGTCGCCTTCGGCTCTGTCTGGAACTTCTCACACGCTAAAAAAGACTGTTAGTAAGTGGTACGAATAGTATTTATCACATTGGACGAAGTCGCACTTTTCGGGTCCTAGGTATGAAAAATTGATTTTTGTCAATTTTTGCTTATTTTACAGCTCGCTCTCTAACGGCTCTCTCACGGAGTACTTTTTGTTGAGTGAAATGGAAACTTAATGCTTAGCCTCTTACGCCGTTTACGCTCCATTTGCACTCCGTTTACGTTTTAAACAATAAAAAAGAGGCATGGTTAAGCTAAACGGAGCGTAAACGGAGTAAGAGAGCGAGCAGTCAAATAAACAAAGGAAAAATTGAAAAAAATCAATTTTGTCTCTCACACGGAGTTGTTTTTTGGTAAGAGTAAACTAAGCACTGGACAAAAGGTTTATTACTAGCATTACTAGGCACAGAACCTAATCCATTCCAGAAACTTAGCGAAGGGAAAGAAACAGACAAGCATGATTCACATAAGCGATTTGTCTTCTACCGAATGAAATGGAACATTCATTCGATGGTGTCTGGTATTTTGGATAGTAAAGGAGAGGCACTGTATAATGACCGAACAAGAATCCGCTTTTTTAGCTGGTGACCTTCAAATGTAATCTATTGGTCTTCCAAGGGATCGCGTTTCAGTTTTTTCATGAAAGGAACAGGAACATAGCCAGATAGGCATGCGGCACTGGGGCATGCCCAATTCAAAACATAACAAGGGCGGAATTTAGTACTGAACGGATTGTGAGTCTTCTGTTCTAAATGTCTTGTTAAAAAATCCTTTATTGTCTGAACAGCTGAGATATACACCTGGAATGCACCTCTGTAAGAACCGCCCGACAAATTCCATAAATACAAAAATTCGCATTTTATGGAAGTGGTGCCAAAAACGAAATCATTCATCGCACGTAAACGAACGTCAGAAATAACAAAAATTTATTTGCAGAACGAAATTATGAATTAGGCAATGTGATTTTGAAGGCCATGGACTATGATGTTATACGAACATGCGGAATATATATATGTAAATGGAATAAAAGGTGGAAAACATAACGACAATCATGTGGAACCGACTGTGGCATAGCGGAGTGATAAAGAATGTGCTAAGCCGGTTTTCCATTATCTTTATGATAGACAAAAATATATTTTTTTAAGTCACAGAACGAGCAACAGTGTTGCGTGTATACTGAGCGACTCTAGTATTTTCCGAAAACAAATCGTTGCACATACAAATGATCAAACAAACGATAAAAAAAACATTGACACACACACACACACCTTTTACTTGCATAATTAACATGTCCCGCTTTTCGTCGATACTCTTCAATAGCAACGGCTGTCTTTTGTTCTTTGGGATGTTCCAATCCTCCAACATTTCCATAAATTTTTGGTCAACCTCGGACGATGTAAGTTTGTATATTTCGTTTGTAATTTCCTGCATGTCTGGCATTGCCTCCGATTCCAAAGATATCGGTCGCCCTCCATTATTTGATGTGTACACTTTTCCCTTGGATTTGGGCCGACCGAATAAACTATCCAGAATACCACTTGACTTTGTTTTGTCGTGTCGCGACATTTTCACTTTTTATTTTGTATTGTTAGAAACCGAAACTTTGAATTTTATCTTGCACGTCATTTGAACATTTCATTTTAAACAAAAAACATTTTAGTTGAACATTCGACGTGCGTCTATTTTGATGTTGTTATTTTTAGAAATGACCTGTTGCTTTCTCAAATTTGTTTTACGGCTGGGAATTTTTTTCTGTTTGCTGGGCAGGACGTTACATTGAAATAAATTCCGTTTCCACTATTTTATTTGCATTTTCCTAGTTATTTAGTAGGTTAGTGGAAGAAGCCGTATAATTTCAATGTTTAACGGTGTATTCACAGTCGTCCGTTTTGCCTCAATTAATCTTTCCGTTTATGTGACGTTTCTATTGTTTAGATAATTTTTGCATTGTTTTTATTCATTTATTTATTTTGCATTGTCATAGTCAAGTAAACGGCAGCAAAACGGATGGAAAACTGGTCAAATGTGAATTCAACTTTCTTATCACGTTTTTTTTTAAATTAATTTCGTGATATCCTTTATGTTACACAGGTGCGGAATACAAAATACTGTATCTTCCGCATGGGTGACATGACATACCTTGTAAAAGCGCGTACAAGAATTCCATTTCATTCACTGACGTTAACGTTTGCCACTCAGTTAATCCTGTCAAAGTTAAGTGTTCAGTGTTAAGAGCGTAAAAGAGAGAAAAATGACCAGTTGCTTAACTGGTTTCGATGTGTGATACGTCAAAATTTGTATGTAAAAGTCCAGGTAACTAGAAACAAACCAGTTAATTTAACTGAGCTCGATGGGTGAACACTCGTTTTGACATTCTCTTTTAACACTAGCGTACAGTAATTATTTTTCGTTTAGATAATCGTCTGGTGACAGCTGTCAAGTTTCACTGAGATGTAGGATGTCGTTTCGTCGCCGTTTGTAGATAATGTTGCTGTTTCCTCATGGACTATCGTGACGTAAAGTAAATAAACAAACACAGGGGGGTCTCTTTTGCAATATTTCGAGTCTTGGTTTAGCTCTACTTCAGGCAAAAATAGAAACAAAAATAAACGAAAAAAATGTTACTCTAACTCATATCACAGCCGATCAATTCGAGATTAAACCTTTCCAAGTCTGTTTTTTGGGAAAATTCGGAATTTTGTTTTTGTTACGTTGCCTTTTTCATATAAACTTCGTAGCCGCTGAACTCAATTTGTGTGTCACCGCCTTCATGATCAACTCAGAGTTGTCTTAACCTGGTTCTTTCAGAACCTTGGGTACACATGCGGCAAGATAGAAGGAACGTGTGAATGACAGCTGGCACCTAAACGGTCATTTAGAGAGTTTATCACAGTATTGTTTTTAAGAAAATTTATTTGAGAACGAAAATAAATTGCTGAACGGCTTAATGAAACTTGTAATTATCCTCTTGACGATTCACCAGTAAACCTTTTCGAATAATTGCTGTTCACGCTCATACTCTTCACGGCCAATTTTCATCGTGAAGAATTTACTCATCAGTGACAACTGTCAATAATTAGTTTCGGAAAATTAATTAAATAAATTTGGTTTGTACTGAAGTGAGAGCTGTCAAAATTTAGTTTCACTAATTCCAAAGTAAATAAACCACTGAAGGTAATGTAAATTCGCAGTTATGGGCGCATCCATACTTTGAGGTGAATTTACTGTATATCGATACACATGCGTACAAACATTGTAAATGTACATATGTATTGTGAGCATAAGAAACACACCTCAAAGTTTGAAAACTCTGATCTGCTGAGGGTCTGCTTTACCGTCAGAGGTTTATATACATAGATTAACTCAACGCGTTCACTGAACGACGAAAAAATAGAATTTCAATCATCAAAATTGCAGCTTTAGAAAGTGTGACATTAAAAAAAAAATGGAAAAAGCCCGAAGACAAAAGAATTTTATGTGAAACTCGCTATGTATATCTGCAGTAACAGTCAAAATCCTCGTCAAAATCTTTTCAATATCGTTATTACAGAACCGCGCGCGTAATTTTAAATTTTGATTTTGGTCTAAAATACACATAGTTATTTCGTGTGGGACCAACAGACATTTTTAGTACTGACGTTTCGAAACAGTATTTGTCAACGCGTTGTAACCACCAGTACTGTCAAAGAATTATGTTTTTATAAAAACAAATTATTTGTTTGAAGATGAAATATTCATTTTCACGCGAACGGCTTTTATTTATCGTAATATTGCTGTTGAATAGGTAATTTAAGCCACGCTCGATTTCTGTTTAAAGCATCGCGCTGTTGTTTAATTCCTTTTTGATTCCGATTCATTCATCTTAACACACAACCAATTATTTACACTGTGTCCCTCTCACATAAATGAGTCCTTTGAACTTCCATTGAAATTTTGTGCAAATAAAATTTTTCGTTTCAGTTCCATAATAGCATCGCTAGCAACGTCGGATAGTTTTCCCACGTCCGACCAATCATCACAGAACGACAGCAATTCCGGTGAAAAAAGTTCCAATTCAACCGAATTGCATCACGGAAGTGAGTTGTATAGTGATAACAATGCACCGACTGCACCGAGCGAAGTGTTAGAAAATGTGAATAAATTCGGTGATAAAATAGAAGAAAAATTAGTGGAAAGTCGAACTGAAAGTGGTAATATTGAGAGTGTGATTGAAAGAAATGACTTGGGTCAGGCAACGGTGGATGACACCATCGACAGAAGTGACATAGCTGTCCTACTGGATTCAATATCAACCAATTCTGGAATCAATGGGTAAGTCACAAAAAAAATGTTTTCCAATTTTTCAGTTGGTTCACACTTCGCATTGATTTATCGAAATCTATTTTTGGCGGTGCTTGCCTATCTCGATCACTCAAAAATAGTTCCATCGTTCAAACCAGTCAATCTTTTCTTCTTATTCGTCTTCTTAAAATAATAATCAATTCCTCTGCTGCCTTCATAATACTTGTTTGCCTTATCCAATCGATTGTTAAATATTTGAGAAAAAAACACTCACTCTACGAGATGTCTGTGCACGTTTAAAACAGCACAATGGCCTTGGTAATCAAAAATTATTTTAGTCGTCGTCGATAATGACATGACGGCGCTGTACACTAGTGATTTGAATAACAAAAACTTTATTTTTTTTTTGTTTATTTTCGTTTCGTCAATAGTGTTATGTGGTGCGTACACTGCGTTGAAAATATCTCATTTAACATTCTCGTAGGACGGTGCGTTTAATTATGAACCAGTGGTAATGTGATGAAGGGAGTTGTTAACGCTGGTAAATGGGTGTGACCCGCACCGTTGTAGAATGTCTTGGCGGTGTGGGAGAATTCGGAAACATCCGTTTAACCACACTGCAGTTCAGGGACTATTTTCGGGAAATTGATTTTCGAAAATTCTCTAAATTCCCGAAATTCTTGAAAGTTAAACAAAATCCTGACAATAGGTCCTGCTGCAGCTTAATGTTTTAACGAGGCAAACCATTTTTAGTTTTCAACGTTATCCTTCCGAAAATACAAATTTACTCTAAGAATTGCGTCTATGTATAAGCCGAGATTTCACACTAAATTATATTGAATTGTCAGTCGGGGGTTCGAAATTCAACCATACGCATGTTATTCTATTCATCAGATTGTTGCCCACAGTAATAACAACATTTGATTGAATCGGTAGTTTGGTTTGCGTCTCGAATTTAGTACCGATAACGTCTCTCTGTAAGCCTGTGATGGTGTTGTGCTGTCTTTTTTTAAGGCTCGAATCAGGTCACATCAACTTGAAATTACCTGAAACCTGCTTCGATCTGAACGGTTCAGATTGACCCTAATTTGATTTCATTCTTTTGACCGCGGCACTACTTGTCTTTGTAGCAGGGCCTATTTTAGGGAAAATAAATTTCCAAAAATTCTTAAATTTTTCCATCCCTTTCGTCATTTTATCTAAAAACACAACAGATTGCATCGTAAATTTTGTTTTTACTGCCTTTTTAGTTGTTTTTCATCTCTTTGAGCTTAACTGATTACTTTGGAATGAGATCTAACAGAAAACAAAATTTGGAAATTTTGGAAATTTTTGTGAAATTTGTGAAATTTTTGGAAATTAAATTCCTTAAAATAGGCCCTGCTCTGTAGTCGTATAGTCCTCTTCGCTAACAGATTACTAGAGACTTTTTATGAATTCAAATATCCGAGCTGATCAAATAACAGAAGTGGATTTAAAATGCCATCGAAATTATAGTCGTCTGGCCAATTATGAAAAGAATGAGTGTCGTCTTTGCAATACACTTGTGTTCCATTGCAAACATTCACCACATTTTCCGATCATAATTTTCATTATGCGTACAGACAATAATTAATTCATTACGATGGATACTAGACATGTTAGTCCAACATCAACTCTTGTTACACAGTGCTTGGTTTTCTCTGACATTCAACCGACGCCCACAAAAAACGGTGCTTTCTCCACATGAGCAATTCCGAACTGTGGTGGGCGCTTGATTATTGCTTTTATCGTAAGGTTTGAAAAAAAGGAAAGAGAAAGGAATGAGTTCAAGGCAAAAGGTTAAACGTATATGTCTGAGTTGTTGGGTTTCCGTTCGCAAAATTGAGAAACGTTATCTCCGCCAAATATAGATTTGTAAATGTCAGGCCAGGATATGAATGAAATTAGAGATGTTTCATTATTAACATTACTATGTCAGTGCTCACTGAATATTTTACTTCTACCATCATAGTACTTACTTACCATAACTACAATATTGTACTAACAGCATCTACAGATTCTGCGAAACACTGTAGCTACGCTAAACAGTTGAAACTATTTAGATAAAGAAACACTAGAAAATTCCTCCCTCGTCTGGTCTTACTGAAAATACATTTTTTTTCCATTGACGTCTTGTTCTGCATACATATTAAACTTGACCTTGTATTGCGAACGTAAAAAGCGTACCTATCATTAACATGTCTCTCCATTGTTTCAACGGTCAGCTATCATATCCATAATTGAATACCTTTTATTCGTTATGCTTCGGAAATCGTCAACAAAGCAATAAAAACGCGCACCGTAACATTGTTATACATTGCAAATGTATCGTGTCGTGCTCGGAAAGGTTTGAATATAGTTTAAAGGTTTAGGGAAACGAAACAAACAAAATGAAAAGGACCGTCGTTGATTTAGAAAAACTTACAATTTTATTTGAAACTTGATTTTAGGCGATAATGGCACAGACGTTTAGATGCATGCACTGTATTATTCGATAGCCGAGCCGGCAAAAATGTACTTTCATCTTACAACACTGTTTGTCCACGAAACATCATCTGCTCATATGAAAAACGACTGCATTGAGAGTCAGAATTGTTTTAAAAATAATTTTTCGACTTACTGATTCTTCACGCAACCGTCATAAATGTCCTGGAATTGTTTCAATATATCGGCTTTTTGTTCGGGGGTGTACGATGAAGACTGTGAATGAATCATTTCCTTAGCCTTTTCGAACGCTTCGTCACCCAAATGTGTAAACAGTTCTTTGACTGTTTTGCGAACTGCCCAGTTTTCCGACAGTAATTTGAATGCGTTGATGAAACCATCGATAACAGGCTTTGCAGCTTCAATTGTGCCAGACGTGCTCGGTTGGGAAATAGCTGGCCAAAATGATTTGGATTTCGCGTCAGCGATTTTACTGTGTTCGAGTAGAATTTTCAGTTCTTCAACGAGTGGTTCACTTCCTTCAATTTTTTCCATTTTTTCAATATAGAAAGCCAACAATTCAGGGCTCAGTTCACGTGCTTTATGTGACTCTACTATTTCCACATACAGTTTACCCACTTCACCGTTCTCATAGTTGTTTATTTGCTGCTGTAAATAGGCGAACCATTCAGCATCCGAGTTGTCTGTTGCCATGTCGTTGATCGGCTCATTTTCTCGTTCCTCGCTCATATCATTTTTATCCAGCCATTGTTCACTTTCATCATATTCTGCTCTTCCGGATTGGTCGAGATCAAATCGAGTTTCCAAAACAGAATTTCCGGTCGATAATGCAAGACAATTTTCCGAAGATTTGTGCGGGCCGTTGCCCAACACTCTGATAGCAACATTCAATAGCCATTTCATTTTCATTTTCTTTAATTTTGCCGGTAATGTAAAAATTCAATTGCTAAAATAATGTCTTCAATCACGTATAACGTGAGACCGATGGGCACATATGACGAAATCGCTCGTAACAGTTTTACCTCCTTGACAGTGTGTCCGTAAATTAAACAAGTATAATTGCACGGTATACATACAGCTTACACTTATTTATTTACAACTTTATTACCGAATTCGGTTGATAATGTAAATGTTGAACTAATTAAATTAATTAAAATATTTATGCACCGCGATAAGCACCTATTTGAATTTGATACGTCATTCGCTTTGACAATTCCTCTCGCTGCTCTCGCTGAATGAATTATGCCAGATCAGTGTTGTCGTTTGAAAAGAATTGCTGAAAATCTTCCACATCGACATAAAGGTCGTCATTGACAATATTGCATGAATACTTTTATCCAGAGTCGGTTGAATATGTTAAGCTACTATAAATGTGTATTTTGGTTGTTGGACCCATATAATAATGCAATTGTGAATAACATTACACTCACATCATTTTACGATCGATAAATCCTTCTCTTTTCAATACAAAAACGTGCGTTCATCGTCACTTCTCACCTCCTGATTCAGGCTTCCCATTCCCCTTTATTTCCTTTTTTCGTTATTTTATCATTTAATGTCACGAAACGCAGATCTGGTGATCCTTTCTTTCCTTGCCGGTCATCATTTAAATTATGGTCGCCCTTAAGAACTCGTCGAGTGACAAGTCCCACAAGGGATGTGATCCCACACATCGAATATGTTCGTTTTATGCATATACGATTGCTTCGGCCCATGAGGTTCGAGTAAACCTTACACTTTTTGGTCAGTTTGTAAGTAAGTTTGACGATAACGCTTGTATCCCCTGGTTGTCGATGCATATCAGTACATCTTGCCCTTGTGATCCAGTAGGCAAAGCTTCTTTAATCCCTCTGGGAAACGCTAGCCAGTTGGCCTAGGTGGAACCGGTTTCCTTCAGGTGAGTGAGTTAATATAAAGAATTGGCCTTGGAGCTCTCCCTCGTGCCGTATGCTTTACGATAATTGTTAATAATTATGAAGCTTTCCACGCTTAATCAATTCCAACAGATTCACCTTCAGCTCACTCAATGTTTTTCCACAATCAGGTAGATCCGGTTCCGACCAATCAACAATTATTGCACATCTCATGGTCTAAAAATATTTTTCCTTATCGGGTAGTAGAGAAACCTTGTTTTCTATTAGCGTCTCACAAATTTCCGTAGCTGTAAAGTACTTCGAATACAACTACAGCCACATTAAGCTCTGAGGAATTCGCTGAAAAAATCCCGCGACCCGTGGTTCGATCAAAGATGCGATTATTTCAGCACAAACATCGAACTATAATACTTCATTGAACCTCGAGCTTGATTTTTTTTGTCTTCAAGTCGTTTATATCTTGCAATGCAACAAGGCGTTATTCCGATATTAAAATGTTTTGATCTCTAATTGAATTTTCGTTATATTCTTTTCGAACGGCGACTGAAGACTATCTGCTAGTGGAAGTCTATTGAATGAACAAACCGTTTCTATCCAAATCAACATCTCCGAAAATTCAGGTGAAAAATGTCAAAACCTTACACCCATCTCATCTCCTCAACTAACAATAGAACTTTTCCACTTTTTTGTAATCGCTTTTTTTTAACGATATATACGATACACAACGGTCACTATACACCAACACGTCGAATTGAAATCGGCGATGGAAAATATTGTGAATCGCGCAATGCAGTTTTAGTCGTATTTGAATGTCGGTCGCGTTGAGAACGTTGACGCCTCTGTGTTATTGTTTTACGATTTTTTTAAAATAAATTATCATAAAATGAAATAAAAAAAAAGACGAAGAAGGCAAGACAGTAGTAGAGCCATTAAACCATTTGTGTTTTTTGCTTTTGGTGTTGAGCGGAGACAATTCGATTCGCCAACAAAATCGAATGAAGATTATCGGTGCAGAGTGGCAAATCGATTTTCATGTGATATCGGGTTCGGTTGAGAAATACCCTGAACGAAATTTTTTTTTATTTTTAAATTTTATTATGCAAAATGTGATTATGTGTCACGGACACTGAAGTGTAAAGCTATACATTTTCGCGTTATTCCACTATATTCACCATGCTGTTACACACATGTGGCGATTGATAATTTATTCGAAATAGTGAAGCAAAAAAAAGCGTTGACTTGATAGTGTTTACATCGAAAACCGAGGTTTCTATTTTGATTAATCAACTTACTGAACTAAAATTAAAATTCATTTTTGTGTGATAAAAATTTCCATCGGATTTTTTATTTCTAATGTGTGCACGAGAAAGAGTTTTTGCCTTGTTTACAATTAAACGGTTTTGAATATCTCGAGCGATAATTTGCTGTATGTTTTGAATATATTTATAGAAATTTATGAGTTCACAGAAGCGATAGTTGCGTTCTAATCTTGAAAATTCGTTATAATGTAAATTAACGAGACATTCGATGCCTCAAACAGCAAACAAAATACTTATAATCTACGTTCTTTCATTAATCAGGCAGAGATACATATATGTCTTAGTAATATCAAACCGCGTTTTGTACACACGAGTTTTTGAGAATAATAATTTATTGTCGTTGACGCCATATAATATATACGTGTACGGGGAAATTTATTGAGAGAAAAAAAATTGTAAAAATTCACAAGAAACATATGGAAATTCTGCATTCCATTTCATCGTCAGAACAGAAAACGTCTTGAAAATACATATACTCAACTTACGTAAAATACATCTTGATCAGTGTGCAGAAATGCAATATTATATCCAACAATGCATAAAAGTCGAAGAGTTCATTATCTTTAATTAAATTGTTTACTACAGAAACATTCGTGTGTGTGTCTGTGCTGTATTCAATGTTGGCCGAACATAGTTATTTATATCGGCAATTTAATTGTTTTTAATTAAAAAAAAATTTTGTTTTGTTTATTTGTCGAAAAATATTTCGTTCAATGCGAATACATTGACAATATTTTTAGCATATGAATAACCGAAAGAGTGTTAATTAATAAGGTCGGTTGGTGTTCGATACCATTTTTATGCAAATTATTTGAGCGTACAATGTAGTAAATTTACACGAAATATTATTGGTATCCAGAGAATAAATGCTTTGAGTTATGGCTGGTGTTATGCAATTCTATTGAATTATGCAATCTCTTTTCGTATGGGGTCGAATATGCTTATGGAACCGGTTTTTCTTTGCATTTCTTTATAATAGTTTCGAAACGACAAGACTGTCGTTAAGTGGTTACTAAATCTATACCTTCTTTTGTTAGTATTGCTGGTGCTTGACGAAAAAAATTTATTTTACTTCATTTGTTTAAACATACATTTTGCTATATAGGACGGTTTAGTCAGATCTCGTCGCTTATTTTTGTCATAGTCGGCTAGATAACAGACAACAAACTGTTTCGGATTAGTGATTCTGTAACTTATTAGGAGAAAAGTGTATTTCGGGGTGTGTAAGGTTTACAGTGCCAATCACAAAAAAAAACGGTTTCACCCGATTTTCGGGTAAAACATGTCATGCCTTAGGTGTCCTCGTTACAATATTATCACTTTATTCCAAGTTTTGTATATTGTGCAGTTGTTTGCTGTTATATAGTGTTAGTGTCACACTATTATCCACCTTATTACTATTAACGGTACAAAATGTGTAAAGTTGTGGCATTTTTTCCAGTTATCTGAAAGATTTATTTGCAAACACTTTAGAAAGGGGTGGCGAAGAGTCGCCTACAAATTCTGTGAATATTTGGACGGTATCATCCGTATCATTAGTTCGTTCAGAACATGGATGACGCCACTGGTGAAAACGTCTTAGTGGTCGTTCACGAATGACATTATGCTATTTTACGGAATTTTCATCACGCAGTAAGAGTCAAAATTTAACCAAATTTAGTAGAACTGTCACGTTTTCTTGAACACCCTCTCCTCCCTAACGGCGTGATGTACATCATTTGTAAACAGTTCCTTAACATCATTGGGAAGAACAATAGCATCAGAAACCCACACTCTCTCAAGCGTTATGGCCTTACCTTCTCAATCAAATTAAACTTAGAAAAATGTTTCCTTCTATTGAATGACCAAACAGTCCAGACCAAACAAACACTTCCTTCCGAACATTAAATTTTATTTCCACACTGATTTTTGTGTACAGACCAGTTTTCCACTTGACACTCGCGACAACAATAGTAGACTGCTTCGCATTTTGAACACTTCTTTTCCGCCTGTTTACCACAGTTACCGCACAAATTCTCGCACGATTTCTCTTCGTTGTTGCATTCCAAACTTGCCAGATAGTCGGTGTTGTATGCCTCGTTCAATTTTTTCGCCAATTCAAGGATAGTGTCCTGATTAAGATCGATGAAAATCGCTCGGTGACTTTCCACAATTTTCCGATAGCCAATCTTCTTAGCGTTTGATATCAAATTGTCCTTAATTTGGGGCAGAACTTCTAACACCATTGAGCTGTTGTTTGTCTTATTTCCACTCACCACTAACGTGCACAAGAAATGTTTCAATTCAGCCAATGGGGGTAATTGGTCCAGAACCTGTACGGTTAACTTGTTCTGACATTTTGCCAATTCGCGTTGACGAAATTCATTGATTTCATAGTTCCTCATAACATTCGGATTGAACAACAGTTGACGAAAGCAGAGCCACGTCTGAGCTTCACTCTTTGTCACCGTCAGCACAGATTCTCCTCGTACTGTCACCCATTTATCCGAAATAAATTTCTCGATGCCATTCACTCGTCGTATCCATGGTTGGCAATGAATTAACTCGCTTAGAAGGCATGGTGTGTCGTGGGTCTTGACGAGTCGGCTAGCCGCACTCAATGGCAACAAATCAATTTTATCGGTTAGAAAACTTAGAATCGATATGCATCTGATGCCAATCTTATACTGCAGATCTCTCTGCTGCCTCTCCAAATCATCACGGGTTGCGTTTTCACTTTGAATTTTTAATTCATCTCGAAAATGTCCAATGGTAACCAAGCCAATCAATTGAGTTACCGCTTGAACACAATAGTCGATCAAATCGATAGACGCTTCACCTAATGCCTCACACCCATTCGGATGGAATAAAACAATTTCCAGCAATGAAACGGCCGTTGCTTCGTGGAACAGAACGGTGTAAATTAAAAATGTTGCCTTCGGGTCGGCATCCAATGCCAAGAGTTTCGGTAAAATATGCAATCGCCACACCAACACACAATACGCCTCATGAACGAGAATTTCAAGTTTTGCATTGACTATCAACAGTTCTTTGATCAATTCTTCGCGACATGTTGATGCCTCCAGATGAGCTTGTTGTTGTAGTTTCAATAGAATTTCGTGCGAATCCAACCACGATTTCGATCCAATGTCTTTGACATCGAATGAGCGAACTCTTTGCACGAAAAAGTCCACCTCTTCTGGTTGGACAATGTTCGCGTCACTCATTGTCAACGATAAACGATTTTGTTGTTGGTTTTCGCAGAGAAATTAGAAATTGCTTTCCGTCTGGATGATGTAGTAATTAACACCAAACAAGAGTACTGTACACTCTGGCGCAACGACTGAATATTTATCGATTTATTAAAAACTTTATGTTAGATTGAGTTGTTATGGTGACTTTCACATTACAGAAAATGTTGAACGTTTTATTATTCGGTTGCCGGTGTCTAGGTTTTTTTTTGTTGTTGTTGTGTAGCTGCTATTCCGATTATACACATTTTGTATACGCAATTTATTCAAACCAGAAAAATCTGTCTCATGCAAATAGAATAAATGTTTTTTAATCTTTGCGTTCAGCGTGTAACAGCAATATACATTGTGGAACCCTCACAATGTTTTAGAACCGGAAATCTTTTATGTAGGAAGCAGTATAGTTGATTAGACTATTTATTTTACCAGCCATGGAAGAAGAAATCATAATGGGTTTCTCGTCTATCATTGTGCACAATTCAGATTTACTGTTCATGTAAATTGTTTGCGTTCTCTGTGCCAATTTAATAGATTAACTTGAGTAGAAGGAAATTCGATTCCACATTTTGTTGTTGATGTGAACGAACTTTCAGTGGTTCCATATCGAATTAATTAAGTCTCATTGATGTGTGCCAGTTGTCATTCGTAATAATATTGTGCCTCGTTTATAGACCTCAATTAATTAACTAAATTGTTAGGCAATCAATAAATCAGATTGAATCTGTTTATGATCAAATTCATAACGATTGTATTGTGACTGCAGTGGAGAAGTCTTTTACACAACTCAGGCGAGGGTCATTTTCTTACCTCCGCTTGAAACTTCGAAAGCCTTGGTTGTGAAAAAAGTTGTGTTTACCTCTGGAAACTAAGTTAGAAATTGGGGGACTTCAATACAATTTCCAACTCTTTTTTTTCTCTTGCTGAACCAATGCATAAATGTATCGCAATTTACTTATGTCTGGGACGAACACTTATTGTGCAAGATATTGTGCGTATAATGTATCAAACAATCAGTGCCTTCATCTACAGAAAATATGTTTTTCGTTGGAAGAACCTCGGGAAGAACTTCAAATCTGATTTGGTTTACAGAAATTCCGGAGATTCTTCCATTGCTCTTATACGATTCAATCACTCCATTTTACACCTGATATTCAATATGCTAAATTTCGCAAATTTTCGTGTTTCGATTGTTTCGTCTATTAATTTTCTTCGTCCGGTAATCTTTTATAAACAGACAAGCGTATATCCATTGATATTATCATTAAATCTACTACTTGTTTCGCTTAAAGTAGTGCTTGCTGCAGTGTTTGGCTGAAAATCTTTTACTTCATTTGTTTAAGCAAGCATTTTGTTATATTAGGTAACATTAGCAAGAGCTTATCGCCCATTATTGTTTATTAAGTTTACATGTGATTCCTCTGTCGATAACAGATGACTAGCCTTTTCAGACTACAATAATGGCTCTGGATGATAAATTTCGTAAAATTTCGCCTAAAGTAGAAAATTTATTCTATTTTACTGCGATGCATTGCCCAAGACATTTTATGTAAAAAATTGTTTGGCAATCGTTTCGGGTCGATATAAAACGTAATAAAAAAACTTGTCGTACAACGCATGCTAAACCTCTGCAGTATTTCTGCTCTCTCTCCCTTAGCAACACGATGTCAACGATTCATTTATTTATATTTAACATAAACCGAGATATCATTCTACAAGAATCATATTTTAACTTATTCATGCGATGACTACCATTCCACCAGCCAGATGATTCAAATGAAAATCCATATCTAATCCGTTTCACATGATCAAAGTTCGAGAAAATTCTCGCGTAACTAAATTCGAATTTTATTGGTAAACCCATTTAATCCACTACATGTCGATTCCAATCATGAATAGTACATCGTACGTAAATGTGTGAATACTACAAAATATAGTAGTCGATGGAGTATGTACATTGTATATGTACATACATACAACTGAATTGTTGTTTTTATTTGCTATATTAATGACTCTCGACATTGTAAATAAATATTTAACATTCGACAAATATATTCGAACGAAACGTAAAACCGAAACTGACGTGGTAGCATTCGATTAGGCAACGTGTGACTACAATAAAAACCATTTCTGTTATCTCATACTCTTATAGCTGCTTGATGATACATAATAAAATTGTAAACATTACGAGCACCATAATAATATTAATAAAATAATCAAGTTGATTACAGCGTCGTCGTCGTCGTCGCCTATCGAAATGATGTTAAATCAAATTTTCTTTCGATACAGGAAATGGGTCGTATTTCCGCGAACAAACAAAATTCTGTTAATTAATTGAATTCACATTTAAGTTTATGTTAAAACACACATGCGGTTGATATTAATCACACAGATGGTAACAATATCGTACCCATGAATCAAGGTTAACGTAGGTCAGTTACGACAAAATTTTTATGTTTGATTGGGCTTTTCTTTTAGCGTGATGTTTAATGGAATTGAAAATCTCGTAACTACTAGGTCCTTGTTGCCGCTTCGTTAAACCATTCCTTTACCTTTCGATAGACGACTTATCGCTAAACTATAGATCAACGAGACATTCCGAGTTTCAATTTGTTCCTGGTTCCCGTATCTCTTCCAAGAGGATGTTCTGTACATCCACTGACATTGCGACACACTTTTAGCCGATTTTGCTTTTTCGCAATTTTTCGACTTTGAATATACAGTCAAAGGCAGTCAATTTTCAGCATGAATTTGCTTCAGCTGTTTTTCAGCTGATCCACACAAACAATCACAACCGTTTATAAGTCTTTATACGGTTTTAACACTACCACGCGCGTGTGTGTAGTAGCTTCAACCGTATAAACAAGGAAAACCAGTTTTGATTGTATGTGTGGATCAGCTGAAAAACAGCTGAAGCAAATTTATGCTGAAAATTGACTGCCTTTGACTGTGAAGCCTTTTGAAACGAAAAACTGAATCTCTGAGTTTTTGTTGTAAGTTACGACTCGTAACTAATAGTAAGGCTCGGAACAGGTCAGGTCGACCCGAAAATACCGGAACCTGTTTTGATCTGAACCTGATTTCATTAATTTTGACCTGACCTGAATTGACCTGAAACCTGATTAGAGTAATCAGGTCTCACCTGACCTGGAACCTGACAGGTTGACCTAAAAATGTGTATGAAATTTTCAGGTCAACCTGACAGGTTTCAGGTCAGCTCTTGATGTAACCAGGTTCAGGTCAGGTCAGGTCGCCTTCCTAAAATTACCCGACCTGACCTGAAATTTCAGATCAGATTAGTTTTTGACAGCGGTCGACCTGTTCCGAGCCTTACTAATAGTGTCCTAACTGTCCATTCTTTGAACCCTTCCTTAACTGACAAAAAAGAGTAAAAAATCTCACCTGTTTTGTGTAACTTTGTACAGGTCATGACTACCACAGCTGTAGAACCCCACACTAAAAATACAGCTGTGACAGTCATTGTAAATTACCTGGAGACTAAGTTAGCCCAAACAGTTGAGATTTTTACCTTTATTTTTTGAGTGTTACATTTATTCGCTGGGTTGTGAATCCGAAGTATGAAACCTTGCAATCTCTTTCGGACGGGTTATCTTTATGTTATCTAATTAGAAGTTCAAGATTTCGCTTTAGACTAAAGACGTTAGTTAATAGACTGATTACTCTTTCTTTCCCGCATTTTATCCTCTCACAAACCAATAGCTTGTTGCATTGTCATTGTTAAATAATCTGACCATTTTCGTTGGAACTACACCGCCATGCCAGTAAAAATTTCGTGAAGCTAGATATAGGCATTGTTCGTGCGTGTAATCAAAACATTCTGAATATCTAACCTTCTAGAAATGGTTAATCATCTATTGTCGGTTGCAGCGACTAAAATAAACGATTAGGTTAATGTGGTCTGATATAGTAAAGTAAATGTTAAAACGAATGAAGTACAAGATTTTGTATCAAACACTAAGTGATACTTTGATTGGATGATTATGTATACTCTAACTGTTTCTAGAAGATCAATTGAAGCTTTGTCTCGTGTATACACTGCAGAATAATCTCTGCTAGAAAATATGAAAGACTTTCACTAACAGAAGGAGATACATTCTTACATACAGATACATAACACGACTCTAAAATTATAGAATTAAACGTTTCACTACGTCGTCCTGTATGATTTTCCACAAAGAACATTTTGCGTTCAACAATTATTTATAGTACGCATTACAAGTTCCAAAACGTTGTTGATAAAAATGTTTTATTTTTGCAAAATGATTGCAACACATTTTCCAACTTACAAATCACTCAAAATCTACAGCGTAACACTATCAGCTGTAGACGAAAAGGTCACCAGCAACTGTTCTATATTAAGATACACACTTACGCGAAACGTGTAGAGAGTTCACGTTTCTGTTGTTTTTGCATATAGATTCATCGAAGCCAATTTTACTTTATATTTTGTTAGAAACAATGTAGCTACGTTCAACCAGCTTAAATCGATTAACAAATTTTCACACGTCACGGAAAATGTGTGGTTGAATTTTGAAGGGAATTTGCACAGTTCAGTGGAAAATTTGCGTTTAACTGAACAACATGAACGAAAATTGCTAATACGTTAAGACAATATACGATTCGGCTCGTCTGCCTCTATTGTGTAAATTTATATTTGCCAATTGTGACGTGCAAACCAACCGTTAATATTTGAACGACTGTAACAAGCAAACACGTGAAGTCTGCACATGCTGTAGCGGTTTTATTATTAACATAATTCACACTTGAGTTGTGTTGGAACACAGAAAAACGAATTCGACAGCACAGCTCAGGCTTTTATTCTGAGGGAAAAGATTCGGTGGAACGTTTAGGTCTAATTGTGAAAACCAAACTTGTTTTGTGGGATCGTATGACTCAATCTTCACCTTGTATTGAAGAAGTAGAGAACTCACTCAAGACAACTGACTGGAAGTGTCCCAGAAAAATCTTGTTTATTCAAGGGGTGGTTTGCGATATGAGCCATGCCATCACTAACTAGTTTTAGCTATCGTAGTAAAAGATCTGAATTAAAAGGGAGTGTAAACGGTAAGAATGGGGACAAAGTATTTTGTTATGGTTTATACATCTACATAAACCGTATGCGTGCGCGACTCTCCTCTTTTATGTGACCAAAGGACATGATAGAGGACATAAAAAACAATCAAAATTATGCGAAATAAATTCAACTTGAAATACTACGCCTCACATTCAACCGTTCGTTGAATTTTTAATTTTGGTTTTTTTCATTGTGATTAGAATTGTATGATTGTATGGCAGTGTGTACCTACAGTGAAATTCCAGTCATATCTAAGAGGAAAACAAGGCCAAATTTACAAAACAAATTCTGATAATTAAACTTACATAGAAACTCGAATTTCGCTGCTGATAACTTTGTGTTTTGCAATTTTACGTTAATCGGATTATGTCTATAAATGGACTCGGAGAAATTCGAATCCTAACTTAGTGCTGTAGGTCTTGGATTTCCTAGTTAGTTGTTGTATAAACCAAGCGGCTGGAGATTGTCACTACCATTTCCTGTGTGTTTACATTAAATCAAACAAAATCTGTTTTTATTAACAGTTACAATTATGTGAACAACGCAAATTGATTTTATTCAGAGTCAATCACCGTTGATCGTTATAACCAATTGAGTCAATACGGTTTTAAGTCATAATTAATTTTACACGCTTCTGGATCATAATGGCGTCAGTACGAATGTGTGATGTTACCGAAAGTCGTTGATAGATCGCAGCATGCAATAAAAGATCTATGGGAGAAATGATGGAAAATAGATACGATGGTGATTGCATTATCGAGGTCCTTGGGCGAGGGACACATTCACCCGAGTAAATCAATTTTACTTAAATGGTGATGTAAAGTAGCCCTTCCTTCCCTAGGGAATAGTATTTACATCGCTCGTAAAGTAAAACTTTATGCTACACTCCGGAAATAATTTGATATTCCGTATCACAATGAGTAAACTAACTTCGGGCTGAAGCCCTCTGACACTTTTACTCATCTGGATATGAAATATCAAATTACTTCCCTGGTAAAACAATGTACTATTTTTCATGTGTGTGGTGTGCTTAACCTTATTTTCTTCGCTCAAAAGGCTACGAGAAATTGATGTTTCGTTGGAGCTTCGTCTAATGACAGTTCAGTGAAGAAAATGTCTATTTTCTGCCCTCATTTTTGACAGAAGAAAAAACAGATATTGTCTCACCAGAACTGACATTTTTTTGTGCCACAAAATTTGTGGTGTAAATAAATTATTGTTTTTGTTTCGTGGAGAAAAACTGTTAATCACACCTCGCACATAAGAAAAAGCTTGTGCTAACCCTGAAAGAAAATAGGAAATACCGAACCGAGCGGTTCGCGGCTCCAGCAAAGATTCACTCTTGTTGAAATTTCCTATTTCCTTCTGTTGGTAAACAAATAACTATTTTATCATAATTCCGTAGATACGCGAGCTATTTTAGTCAACAAAGCAAAACCAATTTTGAAAGCATAACGATCTGTTAAATACACAGTGTTTATCTCCACTTCTCCTTCGGCTCGGGCTTCAAATTTCCCACTAGTCAAGTCAACAAATTTCCGATGTTATCCGATGAATATCAATCTAATGCTCGAAAATTCCAATTTCCAACGTATCTTCCTATTTATTGCAACTTCATACAAGGGTATTCTAAGGATCATTCAAGAAACGAAATCCGAAATTTAATTCACTCGTAGGATATATGCTATACAGTTTCACAGATGTAACGATCCTCTGTCATAGAAACGATTTAATGCAGAACGAATGAATCAATTTATAAAACAAAAATCGTTTGAACCGTGCTTACGCTTAGCCAGTCAAATTCCATCAAAGAACAAATTTTGAAGTTCAAAATTCCAACTACGGAATGCCAGTGGATTCCATAAATCATTAGAAATTTCCCATGCAAATGCACACGTAGCTCATTGTCATTGTCAGCATCAATAAAATCTAATCTGTGAATGTGCTAGGATAAGAGAGTTATTTCAAGTTGACGATAAGAGATAGAGTAAAATGAAAAGTCCGAGATAAGCGTAGCATTCGCTGGATTAACAAATTCACACGAAAATGTAAAAAATGAATTCATAAATAAAACGAACTTAATCTCTGGATGGTGCGTTTGAATAGACAAATACAAATTCAGCATCGTATTGTAAACAGGGCACAGAACTCTTTCCGACGAAATAAACAGTTTCGGGCAATAAATTTAAAAAATTTCTTTTTTTTGCATTTTTGTGAACATAGCACATCATTTTGGTAAATTAATCAAATGTTAAATGTAATCAAGCATTTGTACACAAAGGTTAAAATGAAAAATATCACCATTCTTCTAACGTTCTGTTGGATCTTATGGATATCGCAAATATTTGCCATATCTACAATGTTTCATTACGGGTAAGATTTTTTTCCGATTTTTGTGTTTTGTTTTTCTGCGTTTTATTTTGTTTATTTTGTGTTATAACAATCATTCAATACGAAACTGCTTGGTAGCAATGACACAAGATATTTTTATCTCAACAAAAAAAAAGGTTATTTCGCAATTTCGCGCTTCGTTTCCCTTATCAATATTGAGTTTTATGTTTCATTAATTACAGGTGGCTTCAAACGAAAGCAACCTTTAACGACCTCGCTTATCACAATTACTAATTTAATCAATTAGTCGGAAAGTAAATTACTTTACTCAGACTTAGCCTAAGATTTCTTAGAATAGTGCGGATTCTTGACTGCACTAACTGCACCATAATTCATCTCTGCCTAAATGTGTAGGTATTTTGTGTTTGAAAAAGTGGCGCATGTACCATACCAACGATGCCAATCAAATTAAATATAAATATTCAGGCGAAATGTATTCTGAGTTTTCAAAGTGTAATTTGCTTTACTGGCACGTGTGCCTAAAAGCCTTAAAGGCTTAAATAACCAGTGAACAAACATTGATCTGAATAAATGTCTGTTTTCTTGTCGTAATTGAGGTTGATGTTATTTGTTTGCAGATGAGTTTCGATAACAATTTCAAGTTGAGAGTCATTTAACAAAGGGATTGTCTGGTAGCGCTATTTACGATTGTTGTTTCTGTCTTCGGATTACTCTGTACGGAAACTCCTGAGAACTCGAAGTTCATCGTTGTCATAAAATTGAATGCGCTCCTCCACACTGATTCCACGAGGTGTACGAAAAATCGTTGGACAAGGCACACCACTAATTTTGACCTGACCTGAAATGACCTAAAACCTGAAATATAGGAATTAGGTCATTAGCTGTCAGTTCAGCTTTCAGATCGTCATGAAATTTTTGACATGTTTGTACAATGGACGTCAGGCCGATATGAATTTGCTTTACAGCTGTTTTTCAGCTGGTCCTATCGTACAAACAAAACTTCTTAAACTTGTTTATGCGGGAACAGTTACTTGCATGCGAGTGGTAGTGGTAAACCCGTAAAAAGAAGGATGAGCAGTTTTTTTTGGTAGAGTACAACCAGCTGAAAATCAGCTGACGCAAATTCATATTTAAATTTCACTGACTCGACTGTGTATAAATGGAAGTTTCTAAAACCTGACCTGACAGGTTTCATAAATTCAGGTGCAGGTCAGGTTTCCTCAGTAAAAATATTATTTCAACCTTGGTGGACCTATGTAATCCCAGACTTACTATCAGCGAATCGTGACAATAATTCTCTTTCTTTCTTCTTAAATTACAGAATTCCTGACATTCCAGCAACAGCGCCCATAGTCACACTCGTCGAGAAAATTTCCGAAATCAATCTGGAATCAACGGTAGAAGAAGATACGGAAGATATCAGCCACAACAACACGCAATCGCCCGTAACCGATCTTCCGAATGATTCACTGAAATCACTCGATGCCATTTACGATCCAGATGCACAGCGTAAAGAGCAACCCGATAATGCTAGCTCACCACCACCAGTGCAGAAAGATGAAATTGAAATCGTACAAGATGTACCGCCGGATGAGCAGATCAATATGATTAATGATTCAGGAGGAACCGGACGTACTGACGAGGATACGAAAGCTGAATCGAATGAGGTGTACACCGTGGACGCTGAAGCTGTTGAGAAGGCTGAGGTGAACTTAACGGAAGAGGAGATTCCGGTTTTTTCCGAATGGGCGCAAAAGCATTTAGAAGAAGCGGAAAAGAAACTGGAAAAGGAAGCGGTAAATACGTCGACAATGAAAAAGAATTCGACGCAAGGTCACAAAACGCCGGTGGTTAAGCTACGAGCCAAGAACTATGCATCACCCGATTGCGGAGCGAAAATAATAGCAGCCAATTCAGAAGCATCGAGTACGGGTTCGGTGCTGACAACGACGAAAGACGAATATCTTCTTAGTCCATGTACGAGTCGCATTTGGTTTGTCGTTGAATTGTGCGAAGCCATTCAAGCCGAAGTCATTGACTTGGCCAACTTCGAGTTGTTTTCTTCGTCGCCGAAGAATTTCTCCGTGTCGGTCAGCAATCGTTTCCCAACCAGAGAATGGTCAAACGTTGGACGCTTCACTGCCAAAGATGAACGAGACATTCAGAGTTTCGATTTGTTCCCGCATCTCTTCGGAAAGTACGTTCGGGTGGACATCCATTCGCATTACAATTCGGAACACTTTTGTCCGATTTCGCTTTTTCGCGTCTACGGTACATCCGAATTTGAGGCATTTGAAACGGAAAACCGAATCCATTCGGTTGACGACGACGATGATGATGATGAGGATGAGGATGTAGGTGAAGCGAAACATAATGAGAACAATATTTTCAAGTCGGCCAGTGATGTGGTGATGTCAATTGTTAAGAAAGCTGCTGCTTCCTTTGTCAAACCGAATGAGGCAGTCAACAATCGAACGGAGGAAGCAGGCACACGCAAACTAGCTGACAAATGTATGACACCAAATTTCGTGCTGATGTGCAAACACTGCTCGAGTAGTTTAGCCGTGGAAGTGAACAATTTGCTCAATTGTGAAATGAACGTTTTGAATAGGATACTGACGTCCGATGTGATAAGACAGAGCATTTATAAATCTCAAATTTGTGCCAATTTAGTTGGATTAGACTTAAGTTTAAGTTGTAGCAGTGAGGATGTGTCGAACAGCTATTTGACGGACATGTCAACGGACTATGTGTTACATATGTTCCCGGTTCGGTACGTTGCGGCAATGTGTAACGTACTGGGTGTAGTCGATAAAAAACTGAAAAATGTTAGTTATGTGTCGGAAACGAATGGTGCAAAAGACGGAACGAATTTAACGATCGATAAAATGGGCGGTGATAAGCTGCTGATGCCGAATATGATTCTGTCGAATGAGGATGACAAACTGAAGAACAGCAAAAACGTCAACATCGAAACGGTGAAACCAGTGGACTCGTCAACCGAACAATCTCAGGAAAGGGACGTGCTAGTCGCTGATACAATTGCCGATTCAAGTCGCAAGGAGACCGAAGAAGCGGTAGCCACGCAAATTCAAGCACCACCGTTGGATGTTGAAGCAGAACAAATTATCGCCACCGATCCAGTAGATTCGTCGGAGCGAAAATATGTGACGGATTTGAATGAAAACAGAGAGCAACAGCAGCAGTCAACGCATGATGAAGCGGTCAATGTCAAAACTGATGGAATGAATGGAAGCTGGGAAAATATTGACAATTTACTGTCGACGCCGGTACCGGAAATAGCTGAAGTTCATGCGTACGAGGAGAATGTGAATGGCGCATTGACAAGTCATCAGCCTGGCCAGAAGGTTCATTCGGAGAGTGTGTTCCTGCGTCTATCCAATCGGATAAAGGTGAGTCAAATTTTTCGTTTATTTCTCTTGAGAGCGAGAGTGAGAGTCGAATTGCGGCTAGTCACAATAATGACAAAAGAAGCCGATGAGCTAGTGTTCCAATCACTCTGATTTAGACATAGAATGTTTCAGTTAACAAATGTTCTCTTTTCGTATAATGCGACAATTTGGCACAGGCATTATGAGGGACTGATAGGCATGTGGGCTCTCGGTGCAATAGTCTGGATGTAACAATCAAGTTAAACATTTTCTTTCTTTCATTCATTCAGGCCTTGGAACGAAACATGTCCCTATCTGGTCAGTATCTGGAAGAGTTGAGTCGACGCTACAAAAAACAGGTGGAAGAGCTTCAATTGGCTTTCGCTCGAAGCCTTAACATAGCTGAAGAGCAAGCAAAACGTAATTTCGAACGGGAACAACAATTTTACGAACAAACTCAACAATTGCGTCGTGACATAGAATCTCTGAGCGAAAATTTCTTCTCGTGGACACGCATTACGGTCATATTCGTCGGTTTCGCCTTTCTACAAATTTCCATCATTTTGATTGTGGTCAAGATTTGGATTCGCCGATACCTCGAACGCATCGGTGTTCATCCACAAAATGACAATCAGCGAGGTAATACTGATCAGGCGGCTGTTCGAGAACGTCGACGATCCACTGATGCAGTGAAAGGAGCTGTTCCGCGCACATCACAACGGAAGCGTAGACCTAGTGAGGAGGCACTGCAGATCAGCGGAACATACAAGGAACTGATGATTCAAGATGACATTGTCGATATTGGTCCCGACTACGAAGAATATGATTCGTTTGTGGAAACCAGAAAGAAAGGTAAACCAAAGAACCGTCGCCTATTGAACGTTAAACGAGCTATGTCAATGGAACCGATGGGCAAGCGGCCGGACTCATCGTCAGAAGATTTAGAAAAATTGAAACTTTTGTATGTCAATGCAGGTTATGGTCATGGCATAAGCGAACAGCCACTGTTAGATGAAGATTACGATATCTACGTTCCTGGTAACGATTTAGCGTACAACGAATTCATGCCAGATGGGCCATCTGGCAGTGATGCTAGAACAAACAATGGCAGTGACACACCATCGTCAACCGGTTCTACTAAGAAACCGAAATCGCGTCGTCTGTCGTCGCCAGCTTTCTTGAAATCACCGTTCTCACGGCAAAATAGTAAAAAGTCAGAAACAACTACCGGTTGGGAATGGTATCGACTGAAACGGGGATCGAACACTAGTCAATCGAAATCAAAGTCTGAGAGTCCAGAGGTTCGGGTAAATGGTTTCAACGGTAATGTGCCGCCAGTGAATAATCTACAAAGCAGTAACGATTCGCTGAAAACGACTTCGTCAACGGTAAATGCGATTGGCAGCGAAAAGAAACCCGGCAGTTTTCGGAAGATACTGAAAAAGGTGTTCTGAATCGCAATTCCTAACTTAGTTTGTCTGTTAAATTATTTAGTATTTGTAAGTATTTGCCTTAGTTATTTTTTGAATTGAGGATGGAAGAGGAGAAGAAGCAGCAGTAAACAAGTTTAGGTTTTACTCGAAGTGTTTGTTTGCTTGGTTTTTCTTTTCGTGTGTTGTGTTGTGGAATCAATTTTTATGGGTCAATTATTGTGCAACAACTGTGAGAGATTTGCCATTTGTCTGGAATTAATCTGGCACACAATTACTTTCATATTTTGTGGTGTACATCCCGCTCTTGCCACTGCAGTTAGTAATGTAGATTTGATGTTTTTGACTTGATCTCTCGACAGCTTTGCTCAGGTAGAAGCATTTCTTCTTCATTACATTAGTAACAAAGGCTCTACCTTAACGCCAAAAAAATATCACTTCTATGAGCAGCTTAAATTCCAACTATTTGACGGTATTGTCCCCTACGGCGAATGGTAAAAAAAATTCCCCTCAATTTTGCTCTTCTAATTCGGTTCATTTAAGCAGCAAATGTAACATCAAGTGACTATTATCAACAGGAACGTGAGCCAGACATGATTTTTTTGCATTAAGCATTTCACATCCAGTGGCGACAACTCAATTTTCGTCTTTTCATGCGTTCTCAGTTTACAAACTGCTAGCATACCGCAATACAATCATTAAGTCTGTTACTTCTATCGTAC
This sequence comes from Bradysia coprophila, assembly GCF_014529535.1. Lineage (NCBI taxonomy): Eukaryota > Metazoa > Arthropoda > Insecta > Diptera > Sciaridae > Bradysia > Bradysia coprophila. Next base: position 1,011,960 of record NW_023503372.1, on the reverse strand, counting down.
CTTTGAGTTAAGTATTTCACCAGATTCGTACTGAATCTGTTCATCAATTAATTCAGCCATGCATCCTGCAAACAATTTCCCTTTTAATTCCAATTGCGTATGCAACGTGATACCTTTGACGCGCCATATGGAAGCAAAGTCATGTCTAAATGTCTTACTGAAGCGAATCTTGTCGTTCTTCATTGTTACATTACGTCTGAGCTTTCAAAATTTGATTTTGACGAGTGGGGAGGTTACAGTCCGACCTGAAGGATATTGTTTTCAACTACCGGTTGCCTATCACTGTACCGAAACGTCCGCAACAGAAGTGCGATTGCGACACCTCGTCGTCAAGACAACATTCATCACTCATCGCCTGACTGGCAGTTAGTTGCTACTAGTGTAAAATGACATACAGGCCGACGTACTTATCTAAGAGCATTTACCTTAATGGCCGAGGGAAAAGCTGGTTCAGCAAACAATGCCACTGAACGCCGAAAGACTCTGAATTCGGTTAGAGCTGGTAGCCAAAAGGTCCTTTGCAGCATAGAAAAAATTGTGCGTCAATGTTGTGTTTCCGAAGGTCTGGAGGAGCGAACATTTTGAAAATTTAGCGATCTGAGCGGAGTTGTTGTTTCCGATTAAATAAAAAAAAAATAAAAATCTTTATCGAGTATACGTACACTGAGTGTGTCCTTGGGTGAGTGAGTGAGCCAAGTGTGATCGATTTGAAAATGATTTAATGTATTTGGAGTGCCAATTTGTAAACTGTAATAGAATTAAAAATGCCTAAGAAAGCTTTAAAACACACTTCTGATTCTGAATGATATTTTTGTAAAATGCCTTGGATATGAGTTTTTGTGATTTCAATTTGTTAGTTATCTTTTTAGGCTGTAAAAGCAAATTTATTGTAGTGTTACTCGTAGAAATACCTAAGTTATTTGTACAAAAAACAATAAAGACTTTCAATTGTATAAGGAAATGTTTTGGTTTTTTGGTTCGAGTTTCTAGAGCAAGTCCAGATCTGTATAGAAGATATGCAAGTCGAAGTCGAATGGTTTCGAGTTTACATTGTCGAGAATATTGGTAATTGACACAGTAATGCTCCTAGCATTAACATTGAATTGATCACAAGTGTCAAGTGTCACATTTGACAAGTGTCAAATTTGGAGGATCCACAACCAGTTTTCCATCACTCTCTCTGTAGATAGAATGGGCTATGCACCAATGTCACCGACGGTACGGATGAAAATCAAACATTTTTGTGGAACCTTGTTCAGGGCTCCGAGCTGACTAATAATATCATTCAACCGTACCGTGTACTGCTTAGGTCGTTAGTATAGGTCTGTTCCAAGGTCGTTGAAAATGTCAATCGTCATCCACAGAGAAGCTAGTACAACCTTACTTTAAAGCTTTAACGAACGAATTCGTTTAAGTTTCGGTTATGTTTGTCTGTTGATGACGGTCGATTGTTTTCCCGTACGGTGGAACAGACTTTATTCCCTTGAAGAAAGTCAAATCGCAAAGCAAAAATCGCCAAGAAAAATTGACACTGTGTGAAGAAACGCCAAGAAAAATCAACAAAGTGCGAATACACCAAGAATGGTAAATTTGTCTTTATGACATTACTTCACACTTTGGTGATTTTACTTAGCGTTTCTTCACACTCTGACGATTTTTCGTGGTGATTTAACAAATCAACCAAAAGTGATGAGTATTTTGTACGACTCTAAGGAAATGTATCCTTTTTCGAAAGGTAACGCAAAGGCGGTCGTAGCGAATTCATCCAGAGAGTATATTGCTAACTATTTTGAGGTGATTGTATCGGGTATTGGAATAATATTGTATATGGTGTGTCACTGACACAGTGTCAGACCGTGGTCTTATTGGAGACCAATAATCTTACGAATTCACGGTCTTGCGTGTACCAAGAAAAATGAATGAAAAGAGAGAAAAACCGAAGGAATAGATATTTATGCTACTAGAACTATCAACCGGTGTATTTGTCCGAGATGTAGTAAACGGTTCGAGACGAGGTCAAGAACCTTGTTTACTATACCGAGAACCAAGAACAGGTTGACAGTTCTAGTGGACTAAAATAGGTAAACGTAACCATCTGAACGAACAAAAGATGAGAACATTCAGATGAGCGAACTTAGTCTTTTCGAATTGCAAAACTTAAATTACACTCCAATCTTCCCACTCCATTGGTGGTGATGTACACGACCTAAAAGTAGTATCGCATAATTGAAATCCAACGGTAGAAAACGTTAGTCATCCGTAATGTCTATCATCCAACTTTAATGCATAGTGATCAGTTACCCTACAAGTCTCGACTAGCGCTTCTGCAAAAGACTCCGAATCTTCAAAAAACGATTTTTTTTCAATAACATCGATTTAAGTGAAATGCTAAAAAACCTCAACTGTAAGTCCGTAAGTGGTGGTCGATTGTGTGTAATATATTGTTGTGAGGAGCACGATAAATACATGTATAAAGGTTGTCCATATCTCACTTATATTTTTATCTAATCAGACACTAAGTGTTAAGTTATTGATTTCACCGATTAATTTAGTTATTATTCAACCGTAGCCACAGTTGCCTTCAAATTAGTTCATAGGAACAAAAGTTGATAAATATCATTGGCTGAACTAGAGCGACATAATTGAATTTGTGAAACTATGAGTGACCGTTTTCGTTAGAAATACACATCCAGCATGCGTTTCCGTAGTCGCCGTCGTTGCCTCTTAAAATTTGTACTTTGTATCGCTCTCATTTACATTTCATTGGCCATAGTCACTCAACAAATAAGCGTCAAGTTAGTCGTTCGCGATGTGATTTATTTGAGTAGACCGATTTGGGACAGGCCTGGCAGTCAGCCAGAAATAATCATTCCACATTTTCACTCCGACTCACTGCCATATTCCGAACTTTGTCCACTTCACGGTTGGAAGGAGCGCGAGTTAAGTGAGGGGGTTAACAGTGCACCGAAAGTGATTGACGCTGTGATATTTAGCATAGAGTTAGACATTATCGAAATTAGAATGCGGGAGCTGTGGGATGTAGTGGACATATTTTTGGTGGTGGAAGCCGATAGAACATTTACGGGAGCGCAGAAACCGTTATTTCTCGATGAAAACATTCAGAGATTCAAATTTGCGGAAGAGAAATTACGGCACGTCATTATTCGAAATAAGTTGAATCAAAATCCGTCCAGTGATTTTGAAAATGAAATTATAATGAGGCGCGAAATGACACATGCCATCTGGTCACTCCGGCCCAAGTATGGCGATTTGATTATAGTGAGCGATGTTGATGAAATTCCATTTAAGGAGACGATTAAGCTACTCAAAAACTGTGAAGGATATTCCAAGGAACTGCATTTGCAAATGAGAAACTACGTCTATTCGTTCGAATTTTACAGCGACACCACGAATTGGAAGCCTCATGTTGACACATTTAGTGGCAATTTTCGATACCACCACGGAAAGCCTACAGAGTCCCGCATTTCGAATTGGACATTGGCGAGTATTCTTGTTTCTTCTTCTATAATTTTGATGTGATAGATAACGTTTCCCTTTACAGGAAGATGCAGGCTGGCACTGTTCTTTCTGCTTCCGATATTTGTCAGACTTTGTCTTCAAAATGACTTCATTTTCGCATAGCGATCGAGTCACGGCAGACCATCTACTAAATAAGGAAAATATCCAGAGAAAAATCTGCGATGGAAGCAATATCTTTGACATGTTTGAAGAAGCCTATACATTCAAAAAGTTGATCAGCACACTAGGCCAGCGACCACGGCAATTGAGTACACTGGGGATCCCTAGTGCTGTCATGGATCAGCACAAATATTTCAAATTTCTTTTGCCTGGCGGTTGTATTCGGGAAGATGCCCCGCCCGTTAAGACTTAGATGATCCAGATTATGATTCGTGTGCGTGACGAGGTCAGTAGTGTTGACAAATAAATTTTTTAAATTTTGGAGATAAATATTTTACTCGTTGTTGGTGTGACACTGTCGTTTCTGGACGAGTCCCGAGTGTACTGTATCCTGTTTCCCTCACAAGAATTTTATGGAAATTGAGTGGAACGAATCGGTATCACTAGCAGGGGGACTCGAGGGAAAGACTTGTTTGGACAAATTTTCTTATTTATTTTCATTATTAGATTACGAGTCTAAACGTGACTAAGACGATAGATATGGTTGCAGCAGTTTGACCATATCTGAGAGAAGTAAGCGCTTTGTGAAAATTGCTGTATGTAAACTGTTGACTTTTCTCTGCTGCAATCATTTTTATTGAATTCTAACACATTCGTTATTGCGGATACACAAAGGCATAGATTAGGACAACAGGAAGTGGACAGACATCCGAAATTAATCGGAATTCTTTCCCCACTTGTAAAACGAAAAGCTTCTGCACCCTTCGCCCAGTATAGCCAGTCAGGGCCAAAGTATATAAACACTAAAAGTGCAAACGCTCATTGGATCACAGACCAAAGAGCCCAACTTTCGAGTGTGAATATAAGATTTGTTACGTTGCATCCGCGTTTGATAATGTTGGTGGAACTGCGTTGTTTAGTATTGAGTTTTGGTATGTGTTGTAACCGTTGCAACCTACCAAAGTCAATTCGACTTGTGTCCAACGATAATATAGCAAATATTCATACAAAAAATTCACCTCTCGTGGCTATCATGTGGTGAATTTTTATATATTTAAAATCATCAGAGGTGGTGTGTTCTTCGGTTCCCCCGTATCTGATAAAATGGCAATCTACGTGACCTGCCCAAAGTTTACAGCTTTGGCCGGTAGGTGAGCTATATTTTTCACATTCCTTCATTGCTCTTTACGTTAAAAACGTGTAAACTCACCCGAGATTTAAGAGTTAAGAAGAAGTCAATAATAGTTATTTGCATCACTTGGATTGAAACCACGAAATTACAGTATACGTGTGAATTCGTATACAGAAAGAATAATTTTTGCATAAGTATGTATGTTTCGTCGAGACGAAGTCGAGTGGTTTCAATCCTGTGATGCACAAAATTTTACGCTCGTCACATCATGAAATACACAAAAAACAAAAACAAATATAATAGACACCGTTCAAGGTTGAATCTGAATCTATAGAAGAAGAATGAGAATAAAAACGAAACCAAAAATACACGATATAAAGCCGAATGAGTTGATCGTTCGATGTGCATCACACTACTCGTTGATACGGAGAGTACGCTCCGCCTTTGTATCAAATTTCTCTCTTTGACGAATAACATAAACAAACTTCACCATTAAGGAAAACATCGCCTGAATCCCTAGACCTGTTTGCAAGGTCTGCTGAGAGAACTAAAAAAGTGTGATTTCCGATAACTTTTGACGCGTGATATTCAGTGTTTTCATTGTTTGACCAGTGTAAAATACATTAGATGTAGATTCAGTCATTTGAAAATGTTTTCCTAAAATTACTTAAAAAATACTACATTTCGAATGTCTTCTACGAAATGAAATAAAACTAAAATTGAAGCTATCTGAGAATCTAATGGTTTATAACTCTTCTTAGGTTCCTTACCAGTTGGGCTCTTTGATCTGTGATCCAATGAGCGTTTGCATTTTTAGTGCAGAAGCTTTTCGTTTTACAAGTGGGGAAAGAATTCCGATTAATTTCGGATGTCTGTCCACTTCCACTTAATTAATAATTGGGCCATTTGAAGGCTATCTTTTTAACGTTGCAATTTGGCAACGGTCTTAGGAAACAACAAGTTCTAATCTATGCCTTTGATTGTGTATCCGCAATAACGAATGTGTTAGAATTCAATAAAAATGATTGCAGCAGAGAAAAGTCAACAGTTTACATACAGTAATTTTCACAAAGCGCTTACTTCTCTCAGATATGGTCAAACTGCTGCAACCATATCTATCGTCTTAGTCACGTTTAGACTCGTAATCTAATAATGAAAATAAATAAGAAAATTTGTCCAAACAAGTCTTTTCCCTCGAGTCGCCCTGCTAGAGACACCGGTTCGTTCCACTGAACTTAAGGCGTAGATATTAGATGGAAAGTTTTTGTAAAAAGTAGGACATTACAACTCCTGAAACTCAATTTTTACCAACTGTTTCATTAAAAATCCAACTAGTTCTTTAAAATGCATCCGGAACACTTTTCAATTTACTCTCTGCACACATAATATTATAACAATTTCTGTGATGTATAGATCCACAGCTGCTCTGCTACAGTAGCAGTGCTATGCCTAGGGTTATTAGCGATTCTATGTCGACTGTTGATGGGATTATTCAAAGCACCTAGAAGGGTAATAGAGATTTTTTGGTGTCAAATAGAGTAGTTTTTGGTACGAGTTGCCATTTACATTATATTAGACAGGAGTCGTCGTGAGATGCCGCATTGGAGGCAAATTTGAAAACGAAAAATTGGTTACTGCGACGGGTTTTCATTTAACTTTTATTAAAGAATTTACATTCAGTTACGTAATTTAGTTATTTGTATGCAGACTGCTAACGTGATGTTAGATTATTTGTTAAAATAATGTACATTTCAGTGATCATATTTTCATTGAAAGAACGTTCGTGCCTATTTTTCGAATATATCTTGGCTCTTACCGCAATTTTAAGAGTGTAAAAATCTTATAAAATAAAAATGACATTTGACACTGCACTGCACTGGTGGCAAACTTTCAACAATGCACAACCGAAAATTTCTGTCAACACTGTTTCATCCATCTGTCATTCGAGTTTCGAATAAAACGAATGCACGTCAGCACTAAAAAACAAAGTTTTGCTCTGTGTTTGTTTTCCATTTATTTATAACAAAAACGCCGCACCGAACAAATTAAAAATGCTTGAATCGCTGTACAGCCTACCGTTCCTACTCTTAGAAGTGCCCAATCTAAAGATAAAACAACCTTCATGGCTCAAACAACCGTCGCCGATGACTGTTTTCACATTAGTTTTGTTCTCGTACTTTTTGGTTACCGGAGGTTTGTGTGATTTTTGTGTTGCCGTTTTTTACCTAAAGAAACGTCCTCAAGATCATAACCGTAAAACTAATTGAATGCATTTAATCGACAGGTCTGATCTATGACGTCATCGTTGAACCACCGAGCGTAGGATCTACTACAGACGAAAATGGTCATACGCGGCCGGTATGTTAAAAAAATATATTGTTTTGGGTTGGGCGGGCTTATCAGACAAAGTCTAGATAATATCCGTCCACGGAATATATCGATTTGTATTGGACGTTGCTAGACGGCGATGTTAATAGTTAGTTTTGTCATTTAAAAAATAAGGTACCAGGGGTGTCCTTACCTTCGATAACTTTAATGCGAAATGACTTAATTGATTGACACCGGTGTCGAATACCTACATATTGCTATCGATTAGCGTCCCTACATAAACTACAAAGTCTTACAACAATTTATCTAATTCTTCGTTCACAATGCAGGTTGCCTTCATGCCATATCGAGTAAATGGACAGTACATCATGGAAGGTTTGGCTAGTGCATTTCTGTTCACAGTCGGCGGACTAGGCTTCATTATCATGGATCAAACGCACGCGCCCGGCAAAGCTAAACTGAATCGCATTTTACTGACGTCCATGGGGTTCCTGTTCATTTTGGTCTCGTTTTTCACGACGTGGATCTTTATGCGAATGAAATTGCCGGGATATTTGCAGCCGTAAGAACAACACTGGACGATAGAGTGGGTTCGATGTCGAATTGAAGCTGCGTTGGTAGAACCAGGCGGCTTATGAACAAAATTATTTTTCCTAATTTTTTGTAAATTAAATTAATTTTTCGACGATTTCTTCGGTCGCATTAAATTTTAATAAGAAATTCGTCCACCGTTTGTTTTAGTGAAATTTTACTTTCGAAATCAATGATCGAAGAGTGCGAATTTCCCTGATGTTTCTCGAATTTTATTGATTTTTTACAAAAACTTTCTCAAAAGACTGGAGAGAAAACGTTTTCCAAAAATTTTCGATTTATCTCGTTACAGTCAAAGGCAGTCAATTTTCAGCATAAATTAGCTTCAGCTGTTTTTCAGCTGATCCATACAAACAATCACAACCGTTTATACGTCTTTTTATACGGTTTTACCACTATCATGGGCGTGCGTGTAGCAGCTTCAACCGTATGAACAAGGAAAACCAGTTTTGATTGTATGTGTGGATCAGTTGACAGCTGAAGCAAATTTATGCTGAAAATTGACTGCCTTTGACTGTATATTTAATACTAGCAACGCAAAATAATAGTTTTCAAACCAGTAAATGACACTGTGTTTTTTCTCACTAGCTGTAACGGCATCGAGTGACAATTTACACATCTACTGCCTAAAAATCATTTTCCATTTTCACTACTGTGAATTCGAAGTTCCTTCTTCGAAAAATAGTCGTTAACTCCTCGGCCTTTTGGATTGCTGCATTTACTTTTTGGGCTTTTTACAAATGAGTACCCTCCGAGGTTCTTTTTCATATTAACTGACATTGGCCTACACACTATAGCCAAAACCCTCTCCAGTAACCTAACTACATTTATTAAGGTGGTGAAAATGCAGAAATTAGAAAACATTGCATGATCGTACAAACAAAAGAATTAGGTGGTATTTTGACAGCGTCAATACGAAGTTTGTTTGCTAGATAGAGTATTGCACTAGTAGATTTGGATGACTAATGAGACATATGGAAACTCTACCCTAACGTAAATAGTGATTGGCTAAAGCTCTCTCACATAAAACATCCTAGTAATCGTATTGGATTAATATTCAAAACACGGCTTCGCCATGTGTAAGCCTACACAAAGCCCTTCAAAATATGACCAATGTAGTAGTAAGTTAGTTTTTACTTACACGACCTTAAGGATCCAATTCAATACGATTTGTAGTCAACCGAACTAACGTTCCGTTGTACAAGGTCTAGGCATCTTTTCAGTTTGATCGGTCAAATTGGGCAAGCTCACCCGTTTTGAGACTTAAATTGCGATCTAAACCCTAATTCTGTAACAGATTTGATGAATGAACTGGCAACCCTCCTTGGAAATAAAATTACGATCTTACTACTGCATCTCACTCTATCTGTTGGCAGGCTACAAATTCAATTTTAAATTAAAGCGCACACTGGTTTTTCGTTCTACATTGGTCCTGTAGAATGTAAAGAGAAATTTCCATACGCACAATATGTAACGACAACTTTATTTAAATTTCGGCAAGGCCATGGCCGGCCGTGGTGATTAAAAACAATCGTAAGCATATAATAAGATTTGTAGAATTTACGTCCGCAAACTTGAATTTGAGTTTCAGGTATAATTTAAGTAAACTGGTCTGGCGCCTTTGTTTACCATAGAGATAAATAGACTATCTAGAGAGATTTAAATAGAACAACCTGCAAAAATATGTGACAAAAGACCTGTTACATCTGTGTGCGCAAATGTCGTAAGCAAATAGAAGTGGGACAATCTTTTCACAACGCATGCGAGAAATAGTAATTTTCTCCCCTCCGCAGAAGGCTTTGTTTTGAAAAACGTTGTTTAACTCGGGAAAATAGTTGGAAATTGCATTTTCTCGGGTGAATGGTGGCCCTCGCTACACCTTAGAAATGCAATTTCCAACCTTTCTTCCCTCGTTAAACAATAGTATTCTACATGACTAATGATAAAAAGATGAAAAGTAAAGCTTATATGTGAATTCTGTTGATCCGAGGCGTAGCCGAGGTCTATAAACACACGATAACGAGACTACCAAATTTATGGTTTAGCTTGATGTAGGAATCAATGGGAAGAAGTATCTGGTTGATTTGTTTCATACTTAAACATTGATTATTTTTTGACTTCGTGAAAACGTTCAATCAATCAGAAACTTTTTGTAACGACAACGCCATTGTGACTCTTTCTTCATCTATTTTTATATCAACCATCTCTAATCAGAAATGAAAATATTTTGCCTAGTTGTGTAATGAGCCACTTTCAACCCTAGGGAAAACAAGAAATTTGGTTTAAGTTTAAAAAGCGAAAAACGTTGTATATAACTCGATGATAAATGATTTTTTAGTCACACAATATATATTGTCACACTCGGCTTGTTATATGACGAGGGTTAAAAAGATGAAAAGTAGAGTTTTCGTGTGAATTACATTTTTATCCCGAGTTATGTAATATATATTACACACTTTTCACGAAGAAGTCGAGGCTTGTCGAGTGTGTGCTCTATTTTATCACATAAGGGAAAACGAGACAACAACATAGAACTGAAGTGTAATTTTTGAATTACTCTTCTAGTTAAGTAATTTTGTCGAAAGTAGTGATTGAAACATGAAAAGTACGGTTTTCGACGCATGTAGCATGTAAATAACTATTACATAACAAGGGAAAAAAGATCTAAAGTAGAGTTTTCGTGTGAATTGTTGATCCGAGGCGAAGCCGAGGTCAATAAACACACGAAAACTAGACTTATCATTTTTATCTCGAGGCATTACATATTTTACATGCTCAGTCCGTCGAAAGAAGTACTTGAAACATGAAAAGTACGGTGTTCGACGCATGTAGCATGTCAAATTATTTTTCATACCTAGGACCCGAAAAGTGCGACTTCGCACTTTTTTTCCGTCCAATATGAAAATACTATTTTTTTAGCGTGTGAGAAGTTTCAAGACAGAGCCGAAGGCGAGGTACGAAATGTACTATTATTAAATAAGGTTACCCTGATCCTCAATTATTTTTTCCATCAATTCTTGACATCGAAGTCGTTAATTAAATAGTATTTGTAAGATGATCGATACATATTTCTTCAGCTAAATTCTCTCAGTATCTCTCTAGTCAGCGTATTTATCTCTATGTTATTATTACATGTTTGTTCTTTGTTGACTTCAACTTGTTGGTATTCTTTTGAAAGGTATAAATTTGTGTTCAGTCGCGTTCATTACACTTGAAATACTTCAAAAGTGATTTTCGGCTTGTTTATACTAATTTACTGAATTTCCTTGTGTTTTTTTTTCGAAACTCGTAAGTGTGTGTCCAGAAGAGTACTGTTCTTAACTAAATTGATTTTTTCTGAGTAGCACATCCAAATAAGAATCATTTTTTTAATCAGCAATCATCCAGAATAAAATGTCGTCAAAAATTGTTGCATTCGTTTTGGTGGCACTCATTGCTATTGGTTTCGGTAAGAATCAGTCGAGCCTCTGCTAGGCATTTTCTTTAATAGATTCATGACTCATGAGGGATCAATTTTGTGGTACAAGCCAAACTCAAAACTGTGATTTTAAGCAACATGCTGTGCAAACTTTTATTTTACAATAAAAGAGGTTGTACATCCGAGCCGAAGGTATTCAAATGCACATGCTAAACAGTTTTCGAAACAACTTGCTTAAGAACCCGCGAGTGAGTTCTCGAGTTCACAAAATTTATTTCCTGCATCTAATTTGATGCTACAAGTATATTTGCCACCCATCGGAAATGTGACGCTGATAAGTATTCGAAACAGCTTATTATTGCGTACACACTCAAACCAATTCGTAAAAATATTTATTCCATTGATCGTCCTATCTTACATCATAACATTAGCCCGGTGAGATCTTCCTTTGTGTGCTACAATTTCATTCCATTTCATTTCAATTTTAATGAAAATGTGATATAGCTATAGCTTGTTGGACAGTTGTATTGTTTCAGTGAAAAAATTAACAGTCGAGAGCAGTTTTTGTGTTTGTTGACTAATCTGTTCAGTGCTGCCTTTTCCATATGGACACTTTGGGCAATAGCACTGGGCGCCCAAACGAATCGGCGTCGGGTTCTACAAAAAACATTTGTTGAGTCAACCAAGTCATGCACATATGTTTGGCGCGCATATTGAACTTTTGGCGCCGAGAGGGAACATTTTTGTGGCGCAAGTTGTTTTTGTCTAGTAAAAGCGTAGCATTGATACAGTCCTTTCTCTAATAGTAAAAAATGAAATTCGTGTGAATTATGGTCCTCGCTTCGCTGTGGCAGCAAACCTTACACTCTAATGCTTCCTTCGGGAATTATACTTTCAGATCGTACGACTTCACCGAATAATTTTTTTATGCCGAATCCAATATAATCTGCTATTTTCTCACAAAGCAATCACACAAGTCCCTTCTTCATGCAATAAATGCTTTCCGTGGGGCGCAAATGTCCATGTAATGCCAAGTTTTCGGCAACAAAATTTTTAATTTCTTTAATTTATTTACAGTCAGCAAGATAGCTGAGGCCAAAGGCGACGTCACTGCTGTCACTGCATGCGATGAGGCCTGCACTAAAGGAATTGTAGAGCTTAATGAGTGCTGCAAAAAAAATAATTATGAAGAAGAAGGAGGACACTGCTACGGACCTTATGGTAGTGCATTTTGCAAGCGAACTGGTGGATACACCGATCAAGAGGGTGATAATGTTCAATGAATGTAAATCATTGAAGAAAGAAATTGTTTAATTTCTTCAGTGAATCAGTTGTCATACTTTTATATTACTGCGGTTATCCGTAACGTACTGTGTGTCCTAACATCGATTAATAAATAAATAATTTTTAGCAATCACGTTATAAATATGGGGTAAACAGGTTAGCTGCGAGCCCTCTACCAATTACGAACACTGAAAGAGAGAATAGAGAGTCACACAAATGTGTGCCAGAAAGAGAAAGAGGAGACTCGAAACTAAAATAAAGGGAGCTCGTAGCTGGCCTGTTTACCCTATTTGTTTAACAATGTTTCATCGGCTAAACGAATCACGGCTATACCAGCATCGAAAAAGTTATTACTGTACCATCCAAACAGTGCGCACGCTGTAAAACGGCGCTTCTTATAGTCCACCTTCTGTTTTTGCTCGGTTTTCAAAATCTTCTACTTCCCACTAAATCTGGTAATCGAGAATTGAAATTAGTGCTTGCAAAGCATAGTAACATAGGACAGATGGTATCTGATGGTGCATTTCTTTCGTTAAGACAGATGTTATGCTTTCTTGGTGTCAGCTAAAACAAACAACACATGAAAGTGCATACGTTTTGATGTCTGACATGCGAGTGTTACTGCTGGCAGCAGTGCTATGGTTGAAATAGTAATATTTCTGACTTAAAGAGCATTTATCACAAAATTTATTTATTTTACTACAATCAATTACAACCTATGGACCGGCTTGCGTCCTTGAGAATGGTGCACTCAAATTGGTGCGAAGGAAGTGTCTTCCTCTTGAGTTTCTTGAAGTATACATGCCCATATTTCCCACAACTGCATTGTTACAGGCGCCAGTAGTGAAGAGTAGCCAAGATGAACACGGAAGTGACGGGAAAACTGGACGCCGAGCACGAATTGACTCAGCCCAAGCGGTAGGAGCGAAATTGTGCGAACACACCATGGCCAACAGACCACTGCAGAAGGGCTGTGTGTTGCCTCCGTTAACGAAATAACTCACATGACCCATTGATTCATGTTCACCGAAGCCAATACTTTCAGTGTGAATTGAATCAACAAATGCCGCATCCAGTGAGCTAAGCCGACCGAGCTGTGGCACTTGATGCACTTGCCCCGGGTCGAGTCCAGTGAGTCTTCCAACCACAATTCGACGATTTGTGCGCGTCTGAACGTTTCGACTGGCGATGGCTTGAATTTGAGCACCAAGTGAGAAGCCAACTAAATGTAAACGGTTAGGATGCAGACCCGCGTCGCAAAGTTGAATGTAAGCATTGGACAAGCTGCTGCCGGCTTCAAGTGCATTATTTGCGTTATTTAGCGTAGGCAGACGGTAGTCGATCAAAAAGAAATTGAAGCCACCATGAGTAACAGAAGCATCAATGACATCACGCACATTGTCGGAAGTTACGGTTTGACTGAAACCGTAGTGGTAAAACACTGCATCGCGAGTGGGATTGAAGTTGGCGTGATTGAAAACAGAGTGCAAACTGCGAACGTTGTAGAGTTGCCATCGGTCGGGTCTAGTTTTCAAAAAAAAGTGAAATGTTAGTCCGGCGTTCCTTCAGAACGATAATAATGCGGCGAAAACTTTCTCAGATGGCAAGCATGTCATTAGAACAGTTATCGAATCTATTACTTCTTTTGATCAAAGTATTTCCGAAATATTGAAATGAAATCTCTTGTTCGAACAAGCCGGTTGAAATAGCCCGAATAACGTTAGAGTTAGTTTATTGTTTGTTATTGTCGATAACATGATAAAATCGTCCACAAAACGTCGATGACATCCGACAGTTAGAGTCAGAGCGCCGTCAAATATAATATGAAAATTCAAAGCACTACGGAAAATTACAAGGAAAAATCGCATCAAGCACATTATGATCGCTTTACATCCCACACTCACCCAGTGTAGAAACGAATAATTAGTTCATCATCCATATTTCGACATTGCGAAATATTGATACAGAAACTGAAGACGAGAAGAAGCGCGGCTAATGTCTTAACGAACATTTCAAAATTTTCTCTGTGATTGACCTCCTGCAACGATGGAAACGGTTTTTATACGCGAAAGATAAGCGCCGAATATCTTCAATGTACTCACATCGTAAGTACGTATAGAAGATACTTGACAATTTTGATATGATAATAATGGTTTTAACAACATGCCTCTCAAATGGGGTCGTTCATAAAGCTTGAATCGCAGAAGGTAAAGTTTGAAAGAACAGTAAAGATTATACATCACATCAAAATCAAACAGACTCTAAAAACTAACAAATTATGATTCAACTTCCTTTCCTGCAAAGCTTGTTTTTTGGGGGGAAAAATCGTTGAATTTACAGTTAACCTCGAGTTTAACCCCTATCAAATTTGTGACGCAATGCATTCAGCTGGGCCACTCGTACAATCTCACTGCCCTATACCACTACCATGCGCGTATAAACTGGTATAAACATTTATAAACTGATATACAGTCGTGTAAATGCGTATAGGGCAGTGAAGTTGTATGAGTGGACCTGGACCAGCTGAAAAACAGCTGAAGCAAATTGCGTCACAAATTTGGCTGGGATTGACTGTAGGTGAATTTTTTGATAATTTATTTTACGAATTGAAAATTCTTTCCGAGAAGCTCTAGAAACATATCAAGCAAATCAAGAAAATTCAAGAAATTATTTTTCAAAAATCTGTTGTCATGCTACACTACCCATTGAGCGATCGGTTATAAATGAACTGTCCCTTGCATCTCACTCCTGAAATCTCAAGGTACTAAACGATGATGGAACGATTCACTTAACCGTTTACGGACAGTTATATCATCTGTTATCAACAGAGATTATAAGAATAAAGGATGAGGTGATGGGGCCATACTATGTCAAAGTGATCGGTAAAAGTTAAGATTAAGCACATCCTATGAAGCCATCAGCATGTGAAATCCTTTGCATTATTCGGAATTGTGATTTATATTAAACCAATGTTGAAATCACTCTAGCAAACGATTATATCAATGGAAGTAGTAGATTGAAAAAAAAAATAATTAATTGTGAAAGAACAACGTCAGGAGCCACACAACTGTTCGAACTTCAACATATTCTTTGTTACGCTAATTTTTCTTTATTTTGCAATACTTGGTGGATCACCAAAACAGAGCACTTGAAGCGAGATTTCATAAGTTTTCCGCTAAGGTTTCTGGTAACGCCTTATTTGAAAAGAGTGCTTACGGTTCGTTTGCTTATAAATTAGTAGTTCATCTGCTACTAGAGGTTCTCAAAAAGAGTGTGGAAAATGTACCTTCTTTAAACATAAAAATCTGATAAAAAGTTCTCCATTCACTGGAGATCCAAATTTTCATTCATGAAAAATATTTATCAGATCGTCTAGACACCGAGCGCAATCAATCAAATAAGGCTTTTAATACTAAAATGAAATGGATTCTCCCATCAATATACTTTATCACCGCAATTCCGTCAGCAAAACAATGCTATTACCTTTGATTTGAATTTTATCGGTTTAAGTTGGTAATTATCGAGACCAAGAGATCAAATGTACCGTACAGGTAAAAAAATCAAAGCACCAACAAAGAAAAATGAAAGATCATGTACTACAGTCCATTCATCCACTTCATCCACTTCACATCATGTCTAATCAATAAAAGATTAGGTAATGCTGCAAGGAGCACTTATGATTTGAAGAGAGTGTAAATACAATAGTAATTCTCTAAGCTCATTATCACTCAGAGAATAAAAAAACGAAGCTCTTGAAACAGCTCGGCCCTGAAGATGTTTTGCAGGCTTATACCATTTGTTATCGATAGAGGCGACTAGCGATTAGATTTAGGTAAATGAAATCATAAATAGCAAAATGCATTGTAAAAGTAATGACCTCTGTTCCTGACATCGGAAGGAGATGAATATGCATGTTCGATGTTCAACTTAATGATTTAATAAATCAGTTTGATGAAGTTCAGATGCTTATACTCTTGATGAAGTTCCGTTTTGAATTAAGTTCAAAAGATGATCAAAAGAAGTACCAATTTCAATACGGATAATATATTGGTCATCTGTCGTCATCGAATCACTAAAGGTCGTTGAATACCATTAATATCTTAACTAACATAATGGCTATTCATCTGTTATCGATAACGACAACAAAAATAATGACAAGCTCTGGGTAATATGGTCCTTTATATAGAAAAATACTTGCTAACAAAATTGAAGCACAAGATTTGAAATCAACCGATCAAAAATACTTTGATCGATGGAAGTCATAGACTCGATAATAATACTGGTCATAATACTTGCCGTCTGAAACAGGTTAAATTTTACTACGTGTCGACAGAACTCAATCATTATCCTCCAGAATTGATATTCAGCCAAACTGTTGAAGAAGTCTTTGGGCTACTGTATTGAAGTATTGAAGATTCATCTTTCATCGTCAAGAGTAATTTCTTTAATCAGCTCTAGGGACAGCCAATTAATCAAATATTTTTCCTCAACAAAATTATAATCATATCTACGTACGCAGCCCTGACGTAATACTGATTTTTTTTATCAGTTAATTTGTTTATTTTTTGTGATCAAATGTACCACAGATAGGTAAAAAATGAAAGCACCAGCAATTAGAAATAAAAGAGAATGTCCACTTCAAACCACGTCTAATCTATTAGGATTAGGTATAATTTCACTACAAGAAACTATGTGGCCGGAAGAACGTGAAATCAGATCCTCTCAAAATCATCCAGAGGGATTCTTCTCAAAAACAGCCTCCCGAAATCGGACGCATTTTCCAGTGGACTTCTTTATATGTACCTAGAAAGGACTTCGACCCTAGAAGCCAAAACAACTTTCAAAAAAAATCTTCGAAGCTTGTATGGCTGGTAAAAGGTGATAAAAAACCAAAAACTTTCACTTTTCTTACAAAAATTTCTCCAGTTACACGAGCCGTACAGGGTCGTGTGGGGTGTCATTAGAAAGGTAAACATATGTAAACATATGTTCTAACAGAAATTTCTTGAGGTACATAAAACGTACATGGTCGTGTGGGGTATCATTTGAAAGGTATTTTTATGTGCTATTGGGCCAAATAGTGTCTTATAAGGTTTTGATGCATATGCGATGAAATATGGGCACTTAAACCTTTCAACTCATGGACTTTGGGCCAGTGACGTGATACTCCCATCTATTCCTTACACAACAAAAAAAGAATCACGAAAAATGGTCATTTTCCCTTGACACTTTACTCTCGCCGTTTTTTCGGATTTTTGAAACACTGCAATGTGATTCACTTCAAGCATGAATGGTACTCTAAATAGGGTACTGAAACTTGGCAGTGTGTCACACAACTGTAAAACACTGTAAAAAACCATTTCACACAAAATAGGACACTATTTGGCAGCTGTCGACTATGATCACTTTTGCTTGAAGTGCGTTGGACATATCAAAATGCTATTCCGAATAAAAGTCTGCAAAAGGAATTAAAAATATGTCATGACAGTCTGACGTCAGTGCAAATAGTCTCTATCATAATTTTACATCAGTAGAGATGAGCGGGTTTTGAAACCCGGCTCGAACCGAAATAAATTTTGAAGCTTGATAACCCAAAACCCGATTCTGAAACCCGACCCAAATTAATTTTTTGAAACCCGATAACCCGGTAAAATTTAATCGGGTTTCGTTGGGTTAGGTTCGGGCATAGCACTGAAGAGATGTGGTTCGGGTCGAACGTGGTTTTTTACCAGCAGATACATAATTCCAGAATTGTGGTATGCTTGTCATCAATGAAAGATTGGAAAGTCGTTAAATGCTTAGCTCTCATTTTCGATAATATTATAGTCGAAGTCAATGAAATTCAGACATGAATTTACATCAGATGTGATGTTTTTCAACTGGTCCACTCATATACAATCGAAAGTACTTGAACGTCTTTTATACGTCAGAAATAGTTGTACGCAAACACGCGCGTATTTTACTGACGTCGACTGTAAAAAGGAAAGGTCGGAGAAACTACTTCTCTTATGTCCAAGTTTCACTTAAGGTTTCATTTACAACATGACTGATTCATCTGGATAAAACGATTTTTTTTAGACTTAGCGAATATGGGTGGACATGGACATTCCTGATAACTTCGATGATATGTGAAACCTTTCACAGCAGACAAAAATGAATCAACCAATGTCACCGAGTTTCGAACTCACCTTAAATAATTCTCGTTCGTTCCATTGGAAAAACTCCGTGTAAATTTGCAAAAATCTTTAATGGAAAATCATTTTATGATCAACACAAATCACATCATCATCTTGACTTCAATAAATTAATCCGAAAATTGGAGTGAATCCGGTTGGCTCCTATTGTGGAAACTCGTTTTCCTTCTGAGATTCCTTATTCGATTGGTTAAATTATAAACTACACTAAAGTTGTTGTTGTACTTAAGCTACTAATAGAGATGCATACACTTAGTCGACAATATCGGTTGAGTAAATTGGCAAGAACAGACTTCACAGTCTTATTCGAAGTGAGCTGGAAAAAATAGTTTATTTCAGTTAAAGCACAAAAACGGACTTTTAATGAATTCAGAAATCTTACTTCGTAAAATCGGAAGACTTGTCAATGATGTGCTCAAATTCTGGGAATGATAAAGCCCCATCATCGTCTAGGTCAGCTTCGCTTAATATATTCTACGAAGAAATTTTTTCAAAAATTGATTGACCATCTCGAATGATGCAAATTGATGGAAAGCCCTGTTATCGCATCACATACTTACTTGTATCAAAAACTTCATATCACTTTCCGGCAATCGATTCTGGTCTCCAATCAAACGTTCGATGACTTGCTTCAAATCAGACAATCCAAGCATATCATCACCGTCAAAATCTGTGCCGGATCGGAATTCGATTAGTCGTCTGACTGATAGAAAATGAAAAACAAAGAAAATTTACCAAAAATACGAAACGCGTGCTCAGCCTTCACGGATTTTGGTGCCGCTTCGCTAAACACCGACATCATATCCAAAAAGTCCTCAAATGTGCAGTCACCATCGTTGCTAGAGCTGAACACTTTGCAGATTCGATCACCGAAAGGATTGACACGCAATTCCGGATATTCTAAAATTTTGTGCATCGACAGTTTGGCGTTCTTGTTGTGACCAACCTTTTCCGGTGCCAGTTTCTTGAACTTTTGATGGGCACTGGAAAATTTCAATTGAAAATTTTAAATTGGAACATTCAGGCATATATTCTGTAAAACATTTTGATTTTCAACCACACCATTTGGTGCACTGAGAGTCAGGGTCTTCTATGTATATGTACATAGGCTATGGCGTCAGTTAGAACTGATTTGAATCGTAATACTAATAATATTCGTACAAAAAATTATTGCTGCGGGTCTAAGCGAAGCTTGTGTAGACTCGCCCAAGACGACTTTTGGAAGGTCGTTTCCCTGAATGGGTGGTACATTTGGTAATTACTTATATTGATATAGGGGTATGTCCGAAAATTTTCATACAAAACGTTCAAAGATGATAAACCGTTGGAGATGCTTTAAAATTATTGGTAGCAGTACCGGACTGGCTCGAAAAAGCCCATCGGGGGCTCTTTGCAACTCAATTTAAAAAGGCCCACAAATTAAAAATTCTCAAACAAAAATCCAAAAGGCCCATCGGGAATTCCCCGAATTCACCATATGGCCAGTCCGGGACTGATTGGTAGCAGCCATACCTTTTTATCAGTGTGACTAATTACCAAATGTACCACAAATCAGCAGGGACCTTCCAATAATAGTCATTTTAAAACTTGGACGAATCTCCACCAGGTTCCCTTACAAATTTTTTGTACCATTACTATTAGAAATGCAACCCTAGCTTCTATCAATTACGACCCCAATCAGTTCTCCATCGCTCACACCTGACTCCTAGTGTACCGAATGGAGCGGTTGAAAATCAAAATGATCGAAAATCTGATTAGTTTATATGGCCATGAAACGACAGTAAATAGAAGAAGTCGAATAATTGCTTGTGTAGAAGCCATGACAATACGCTTGCCCTTTATAAAAGGTTGATGCGCTACAATCCTCTTTGTCTTCATCCGAGACGAAATTACTAATTGACGATGTACTGAGATATTAACATCACACAAACTTACAACAAAATTTCTTTTTTCGAAAAGAATGTCAGATCCTCATAGTCTTGCAGCTCGTCTTCGGAAAATTGACTTTTCGCCTGCCCCATGTTCGGAGTGCACTTTTTATTTCCACTTTCAAATCACGAGAAATCAATTAAAATCAAAGTTTTATTTTTCACACAGCAAATCGAATTGAGTCGGTGATAAATGAACAATATTGAGATTCAGATCACCACTTTTGCCACTATATTAGTTGGAATGGCGATACGCTAATCCTCATCAATAATTCACTATTGCTGTTTACATTATTTATCAACAAAATTTGTATTATGCGAAAATGATAGCACACACACTTTTAGGAGGATTAACAATAATAGAGCCACACTGATTGATCGATTGTCAACTACCTTTATATTAAGCCATTCAGGGTTGGGTATTGATGTTGGGTTGAATGAATCATTGATGGTGGTGTAGCTCGAAATTCGAATATGAAAATTGGCGCAATTCTTTTGAATTTTCTTTTTTAGATGGATTTGATGATAATAAGGATGTGGGCTCATAAATTTAAGAGAGAAATCTCTAAAAACGTATTTTCGAAAATGGGAATTCGATTTTGTATTTAGTAGATCGCCTGATTGGCCAACGTCGGTCTCGTGTATTTGTTGAAAATAATGCTGGATAATAGAAGTTCCGTAGCTAGAACTTGCGTTAGGAGTACTTTGTTTTTGAAATATTTGATAGATGAATGTAAGTGGGAATGAGTCAGTGTAGTTTTTATAAATTCGACAAACTGTCGTTATGGTGGCATATTTGAGCTAAGAAGTCAATTCCTGTGGAGGCTGTGGAGGTGTCTGTTGTTTGTATTAATGTGGTTTTTAGGAATCTTTTTTCCAGATTATAGTTTTTTAGAATTTCCGACAAAATTTCAGGGATTTCAAGATTCTTGAAAATTCCCGATATTGTTAATTCGAAAATTTTCATGAATTTTAAGTACAGTCAAAGGCAGTCAATTTTCAGCATAAATTTGCTTCAGCTGTTTTTCAGCTGATCCACACATACAATCAAAACTGTTTTTCCTTGTTCATACGGTTGAAGCTGCTACACGCACGCGCATGATAGTGGTAAAACCGTATAAAGACGTGTAAACGGTTGTGATTGTTTGTATGGATCAGCTGAAAAACAGCTGAAGCTAATTTATGCTGAAAATTGACTGCCTTTGACTGTATGTTCAAGAATCGATTTCACGAAAATAGGCCACGAGCATCAATGAAAGTATAAACCGGAGAACATGACGATTTCATGTAAACAAACTCACCTATCATGAGATGTTTATATGAAATCGCTATGTCCTTCACTCCATACAAAGTTTGACATTCGACCATACCTTGTGTTGACGTCCATTGACGAGCATGACACCACACAACCGAGTTGGTAATGAAAGCAGCAAAATTTTCCAGTGGCGCCTCTATCAACGTAAAAGATGATGTTTTATGTACTAAAAAAAGTGATATTGTAAAAATCCAATGACCCGTTCAAATTTCAAACTTTGCTACCATATGTCTTCGGTTGATTGTCTTAGGCTGTTCTATAAGAACCTAGTGATGAGCATACAACATCATCTACAGTTGAAAGTCATAGAAATCTATATCATTCTGCGTCTAGGCCCAAACATTTAACCGGGTGGAAACAATCCCACTTTCTAGAATATTAGAAAATTCTGAAGAAGCGTCCAAAAGTTTTGACTGGAACTAACAGATCACAAAGTAGCGAAGGATCTGTCATTTAAATGAACGCGTTCGACCAATTGATATGTGATTTACTTGAAATAATTATATCTCGGCCAAATGACCACCAATTTTGACTTGTGATAGCTCTTTGAACTTGTATGGACGTTAACCATTTCCAAAATATTTGTTTTGTATGGGCGGAAAACTGCAAACGTTCCGCCAGGCCAGAGTTTTGAAAATTACAAAAAAAATGTAAAATGAAAAAGTTTAGCAAAAAGGCTGGCGGATCTTTAGCGCTTTCCGCCCGTTACACCTCCAGAACAAACTATATTTAAAAAAAATAAAAATATTTTGTATGAAAGTCGGACCACGTCCGACAAAAGATTGATAATTCGATGCATTACGATCTTGCATGTTTGGTGTTATTACAAAGCTGAGACCAGGTAAATTAGTTTCGATGTTTTCGTTGCGTTTCGGATGTAGAGGAAACGTTAAAAGTTCATCGAAATAGTAAAATGTTTATCAATTTTTTCAGCTCCTCATATCTCAGAAATCCTCCCACAAAGTACAAACAATTGCCTTTCTAATCCACATGACCATGTCCCTTAGTGTACATGGAGAAATATCCATAAGAGAAGTGAATCTGTGAATCTGAATGCTGTTGGTTCTTGATCGCGTCCCACTAGCCACACCATCAACAAGTTTCTTCAGTGGTTGTGATTTCGAGGGACCAATGGCTTTCGACGCGAATATAAAAAAGTCGCCTGGAAAATTTGTCCGATTTCGGTATTTTGTTTTTGAAAAGAGTCGCTCTCCGTATACGACAAAAAATTGTTTTGAAATGTTTTCATGTAACTAAACTTGCGTCACGCCGAACATTTTATGAGGGGACATTTGCTTATCTTTAACATATTTTTCGGTTACTTTAAAATGGATCCATCGTCGAGGGGTAATTGTTAATAATCAGTTTTGAACAAAGAAAAACGACATTTTTGATTCATTTTTTTAATTTTTTTAATTTATTTTTCATAATTTTTTTTCAGTTTCTCTTTTTCCACCAACGTTTTTTTTTTAATTCAAGCACAAATGAAAATGAACAAAAAATTTGAGATTATTCATCAGTGTTGTTTGTTTTGTTTATTTATTTTGAGAGGAAGAAGAAGAACATTTTACTCATCAAACCAATATTTGTTTATCAAAATGAAAAGAACAAAAACAAAATATTTTACAAAGATTTTTGCTTTAATCGGTAAAATTTATGATTTTTACCAATTTTTTCCTTCTCCATTTTTTATTTAAATTCAATTTTTCGGTTTTTCTTCTCCTTCTTGATGTTGTTATGTTTTCTCTCTCTCTATCCTTCTCTTTCTTTCCATTTTTTTGTTTTGTTTATTATATAAAATAATTATATTAGAACTTAGATATCGTGTCGTAGATATAATTAATTAAAAAGATTTTTTGTTTCTTTTGTTTCTTCTTCTTTTTTGTTTTTTTAATTTTTTTTTATTTTTCGTAAATACATTAGCTCTAATAGAAATCGGGCTTAAATTCCAATTCAATTTTTCTCTCATTTTTTATCATCATTTTACTTTTTCCTCGTTAATTCAAGAATGTTTTTCTCGTTTGTTTTTCAGTTTCAAATTATTGGGTGTGTTGTTGCTGTAAAAAAATTTTAATTCTGAATTTTATTTCAATTTGTAACTTTCATTTTCAATCTGCGCTGGATATTAAGGATGTTGTTTCACTAATTTTATGAATTTATACAAATTCATTCGTGAGAGAGATGAGAGATGTCTCCCTCAATTTTCATCAAATATTTTCTATTGAACCCCACAGATAAATTTCTGATTTAAAAAACATTATTCGGAATCAATTTTTGCTGAAATTGAAGAATTAAAGACGAAAGGAAACGAATTCGAAAAGTATTTATTTGATTGGAAATTGGTCGATTGGGATGTAAATCCATCGAATCGAATGTCTGATATTTACAAGACTTTTTCGTGAATCAAAGAAGTCTCTAATGAGTAAAGGTGAGTATGTTGCTGCGTTCTCTTCATTTTTGTTGAAATGTTTGGTCATGTATGCCAAGCGAAAGGTAGCGCATTGATAAAATTGATTGATTTTCTTCCGACAGAGAATCCCGTTGGGCGGAAAAACAAAAATCAATCGGTAAAAATCGTTGGAAAATCATTTGAAATTTTTTTGAAAACTGGAAAATCCTCAAAATTTATGAAAATCTTTAAAAATCCAGCAAAAACGTAAAGAAAATCATGGAAAGTCATCCGAAAATCCTCAGTAAATCCTAAGGAAATAATTAAAATTTCTTGGAGAATATCCGCCCCTCGGAAAATCCAATTTCATTCTGCCGATACGTAAAATTTGGAATCGAAATCGCTGAAAATTATAGTTCGACGGCTGTGTCATATTTAAAAAAAATTCCTTTCACATTGCGCTGGTGGAAATTTGTCCAATACTGTTTTTTTAACTGGAAATGTCTATGAGGATTTTGCACGCGGGGAAAAATGTGGACTTTCCTACTCGCTTCGCTTTATGTGTTTTCAGGACGTTGAGAACAAAACAGAAAATAACTTTAGCAACTCAAACAAATTGAGCAACAAAAATCAATTGTGAGGAAAATTTTACCAAATGGTTAGCCTATCACTTCTACCCTCTTATCTCTATCTCTCATCTCTACTCTCTTGCTTGTGTTTTACTGAATGTTTTCTTTTCGGTTGTGGAGAAAGGTATGTTTTGCATTACACACTAAGAACTACATCTATCTATCAATTTATAATTTCCATTTCTCTTCTTTTTCCTTTTTCGCTTCTTTTTTTATAAATTTTATTTATTTTCAATTTGTCACGATAACACTGTTCTTCTTTTTAGTCCATTCCATTTCTTATTTTTTTGTTTTGAATAATTCCTCACAATGTTACGCTAAAAAACATTGACTTTTTTTGTTTATTTATTGTTTTTCATGAATTTGAATATTTTTTTTTTTTGCTTTTTCTCCATTTTTTTATTATTATTCTTTTAAAGACAACACAATTGTTCATTTATACAAATTACAAACAATAATTTCAGTTAAGTTGAATTTTTTTTAGTTTTTTTTTCTTCATCATTTAAGTTAAAAAAGAAAGTCACTAAGTCAGTCGCATTTACAGTTTAAAAATTATTTTATTTTTCTCATTTTTTTCTTCCTTTTTTCCCTAAAATAAACAGCGTAACTTTTTCTCTTTTCTTTTAATTTATTTTTTTTTAATGTTTTTTGTCTATCAAATTTACTCGTCTTACTTATTCTGAGAATGGGTGTACATAAATAAGAAATTTATTTAGAAAAAAAACGCAAGAAAATTATGTTATAAAACTAAAAAATAAAGAAAAAATAATAATAAACTTAATCGTCCTGGCGATTCATTTTTTTTCCAATAATATAATCGTCCGTACTGAATTCACTGCCATCTGTGTCTGTTTAGTTTTCACCAATTTTATTTTAATTTAATTTTTTACACGCTGTGCACTTAAGTTTTTAATTTAACTTTTTTCCTCTTCTCAAATTTTCTTTTTCTTTTGATTTTTAATACCACAAGTTGAATATTTTCCTTACCAAGTAATAAGCATAATTTGCAATTTGTTTAAATAAATAAAAAAAAAAATTCATCTCCCCTCACACTTCTCTTCCCTACTATATCTTACAAGTGGTTTTTGTTTTGTTTCTTTTTTTATACAGTTGAATGAGACACGACCGATACACAAATATATTTTTTTTGTTCCACATTTTAAAACGTCTACACATTTGGAAAATGCAATTCATTTGCTCACACTCACGTTCCGGTTTACTCCCCAAAAATAAACCGATAACGCACTCGGTGAACACACTGATTATGCATCCCCAATTCCAAATAACAATGTAAAACACAAAATCACAAAATCACTTCCAGAATCACCAAACACTCCCCATTTTGTTTAATATTCCGAAATTTGCTGAACGAATCTCGCACCCACTTTACGATTCATTCCGGTCATTATCATCATTCGAACTAGTCGACAAATTCAACGTTTCCTGTGATGATGCGGCCAGTTTCGCTTCGGCAGCATGCCGAGCCGCAGCTGCAGCAGCCAAACGGCCCGCACTCGATCGGAGTTCACGTTTCCGTTCCGGTATGCCGATCACATCGAAATCGTCGCCCGATCGTGGACGCTTGCCCCGTGTCGTCCGACGACCGCTTGTCGCCTTCTTATCGGAATCGTCTGGATTGCTGCTGTTGCTGCTTGCATCCATATTTTGTTTGTCCATTTCGTGGTCTTGATCGCTGACGCTGCTGTTTTCCAGTTCGTCGCCCGCATTTGCACCGCCATAACTGCCTTTGGACACCTTGGATGGTGCTATTAGGTCTTCCAGATCCATTTCGTGATGTGATTGTGGAATGGATTGCGGTGGAGGTAGCGGTGGCAGTGGTGATGCTCGAGTTGTTGGACTCGACAGTTGCTGTTGTGGTGACGGTGGTGGCATCGGACGTGGTGTCGGCGATTTTTGTTTCAGTGAACTGCTTAAATTCTCTGGTACATTGCTACTGCTGCTCATCGTGCTCAATAGCGACGATGGAACGTGTGACGTTGACGCAGGCAATGTTGTCGGTGCAATCGTAATGGTTGTTTGTGGTGGAAGTGAGGCAATGCTAGCCGCAGCCACTGGTGTTAGCGTTACCTTTTCCATTGTTGTTTCACTTCGGCGTGACGGTGACGGTTTGTCATCCGAGATCATATGAGCAGTGACATCGTCCTTGCTTGGTGTTGATATTGATATATGATCGGATTGTCGCGATCTTCTCGATTTGTGTTCGTCATTCGATGACGTGTGTCGATCTGACGATGATGAAGTGGGAATCAGTGATATTCCAGATCCCATACCCAAATTGCGAGCGAATAGTTCGACTTGAGATTTACTCAACTGTTCGAAAGCCTCTTTCATTTCTTGTTCGCGTAGTTTTGCTGATGATGACGATTTGGATGACGATGAATTTGCTGTTGCAGCAGCCACTGCAGCAGCTTGTGCAGCCATTTCGGCGAACAGAGCTTGACTGAATTCCGGTGGCATGGGTAATGGAATCGACGGTTCTTTTGAACTCTTCGACGACGATGAAGGTAATTTACCTTGAGCAAACGCTTGCATCGCAGCTAGATCAGGTGGTAGCCCACTTAGTCCGCCACGATTAATGCTTTCCATCAACTTTCGTCGCTCTTTCTCCGCTTTGTCATACATATCTTTCGATGAGCTGTGAGATTTATTGCTGCTACTGCTGGACATACGAGAACCTTGCGTAATGTCCAGTCCGGCCACACGGCTCAACGATTCCAACAAATGTGGATCCTGTGGCATCAATAAACTTTGTAATTGTGCTGT
Organism: Bradysia coprophila; assembly: GCF_014529535.1. Classification (NCBI taxonomy): domain Eukaryota; kingdom Metazoa; phylum Arthropoda; class Insecta; order Diptera; family Sciaridae; genus Bradysia; species Bradysia coprophila. The sequence continues at coordinate 984,329 of NW_023503372.1, read as the reverse complement.
GTCACCTCTGCTCAAAGCCGATGTCATCGCTGAATTTCGGCTTCTCGGCGATTGGGATGTAGATGAGCCTCCCATTGCACTGGTTCGCGATGACGAGCCAGACGATTTGCCTTGGCTTTGACGTGCATTTGTCGTAGTCGACGAATTGCTGGTCGATGTAGAACCAGTCGATGACATTCCTCCGTTCAGTAAACTGTACTGTTGAGCCAATTGATCGTAAACGGACATTCCAGGCGAATGTCCGTATGGATTCAGTGCACCCAAACCGAGAGGCGTATACAACAAACTTGGATTCGGAAACAGGAACGGGAAGTTTGAATTCGAGCCCGACGTATTTGCCGAAGATGTTGGAGTTTTCGAAGATTGTTGTTGGCTAGACGATTGCTGCTGTTGCTGCTGCTGTTGTTGCTGGGAAGATGTGGATGACGAAGATCCTCCTGATTTACGTTCTTTTGACGAGCTTCCGCTTGACGTCTTGCCCAAATTTCCTAGATTCGCTCCACCAGCAGCAGCGACCATTGCAGCTAGACTTTGTGCATCCATACCACCCAAACCGGATAATCCAGCCAAATTGGCGAACAGATTCATATTATTCAAATTACCCAAGCCACCACCCATGCCGGCCAAACCGGGCATTCCACCGAATGGCATGAGCAATGGATTTTTCGGATCGAAACCGCCCATTGGTAAACCGGCCAACAAGCTAGGATTCAGCCCAGCCAGACCAGCAAATTGTTGCATTTGTGCATTGGCATCCATTAAATTAGGCCGTCCCTTCTTCGACGATTGTGACGGGCTGGAATACGATCCTTGTTGATTCGAGCTGGCCGATTGTCCACCGGACGATGAACTGCGATGCGGTTGTTTGGACGAGGTACTAGACGATGTACTTTCGGATGGTGATGGTTTTGGCGATGGCGACTGAGGCGTCTGAATGAGTTCGATCCACTTTGGATCGATTTCGTAGGCCGGATTTTCGTTGAGCCATTGATTGAGTCGCTTTAGTTGAGGTGCCTTGTTTCCGGTTAGGCGTTTGCCGCTCATTCGATGAATGACTGCAACATTCTCTTCGCCAGTTAAGTTCTTCATTCCAGCTGACAGCGGATTTGAATTATTTTGGTGTTGTTGTTGCTGCTGTTGCTGCTGCTGTTGTTGTTGTTGTTGCTGCTGCTGTTGTTGTTGCTGCTGCTGCTGTTGTTGTTGCTGTTGACGGGAAGATGAAGACGACGACGATGATCGTCGATAATCAACCAAATGAGAGTCGTTCAACGCAGCAGTTTGTTCAGCAAGCCATTTGTTCACTTTAGCCTCATGCGAACTGTATTTGGAACTGTTCACGTAACTGAAACAACAAAACAAAAAATATTGATTAAAAATTTGTCCGAAAAACTATCAACTGTTAGCCGGTTTACCTGTTATAATCGGCCGCTTGCTTCATTTCCGCTAAAATGGCCTCGTAAGATTTCCGTTGCGGTGAATTGGCTGGCAATTGTTGCAGCAATTTCTGTTGCTGTTTGATAAATGCCGCCGTATCGGCCTGAGCTGCTTGAGCAAACAAAGCGTTCAGACTGGAGTCCTTCATCGATTGCGATGAGCTTCCACCGCCCAGTGCCATATTTTGCAATGCAGCCAGTCCACTGCTCGACTGGTTGGACGATTGATTTGATTTCGATGAACCTGGAATTGTTATGGACAGAGGTCAGTTACACATTCTTGGACAACATGGTTCATCGTCGTCTGCAGTACTTACCGGGTACACTGGTAACGGTGATTGTGAACGGTTTCTGATTCGACTGATTCGACGAAGATGTCGGTGCACTGGCTGGCGTGACAGAAACACTGGGTGTAATTTGTTGCTTCTTGGACGACGGCAATGATGGATCAGGGAAAGTTTTCTGTTCTTTGGCAGCGGACAATCCCAAAACAATTTCGTCCAATTTTCGTCGACGCTTTTCTTTTCCACCTGATGATGGCTCCTCAACGGCCTGTAAATATTGTAAATAACAAGGTAATGAATGTCTGTGCTCGCTGTCGGAATGTTACAAATGATTGAATACTTACGCAGTTGTTCTTCTTCATCAATTTCGTCAACATATCGTCCAATTTTCCTTTGCCGGCAAATGACGAAGCACCACCTTGCTTCTTGGACATCGAAAAGTCCTGCACCTCGGACAAATCGATCGGATTCTTCAACATATCGGCCATGTTAACCTTTGGCAAACTGAAACAACACCATCACCGGTCATAAAAGAAGAAGAAAGAAAAAAATCGCAAAACAAACCTTGAGGACAAATCAATTGGTGTCAGCGTACTCGATGTGCCCGGTATCACCGTGGGCTTTGTGTACGTTTGCTGTTGGGTCTGCGATGTAGACCTAGTCAACGGTTGATGTTGATGTGCCGGCGGCGGTTGAAGGTTCGTCGATGAATTGGTGCTGCGACGGGATTCATTGGATTCTTCGTCGTTCCACGCCGATGTGGTTTTCGTCGGTACGGTGAACGCATTGGCTGATGGTGATGCAAGTGGAATGGAATGGAATGCGATTGTTAGAATTGTTTAGAATTTTGGATGGGTTTGGAAGCGTAACAGAGGAGAAAAATTGAATTCAAGCCAAGAAAATTGGATAGAAAAATTGTAATCAAAGTTCATTGGAAGTGATGGCGACAACGAAAAAAAAAATGATTTGGAACGACAACAAAAAAATCTGATCGACAAATGCGATCAATGAGAGAGAATGGCGAATGAAATCGGGGGAATGAGGGGATATTTACTGGACATTTTTTTTGAAATGAAATCAAATCCTAATCAACTAAACGAATAACAAAAAAACGAAGGGAAATTAAAAACCAAACATAATTACCTGGACTTTGAGTACTATTCAATAAAGCATGCAATTTTGCGCGTTCAGTCTCAACATCAATAGCAATGTGTCTTTTTCTTTTCTTACTTGTAGCCGCAGCCACCGCTTGTAATGGATTAATGGTCGTGGCATTTATTTGATTTTGTAGCTGCTTAGACAGCCCTTGATCGGTGGTTATGGTTATAACATCGGGTGTAGCTGATGCATGTCGGGCTACTTGATTCAGTGTCGTCGGCAAATGCTTAACGGTTTCGTAGAGCGGAATGTCTAAGTCCATTCCTTGGCATCCGGTGTATGCCGAGTACGATTTACCTACCGGCCACGCGCGTCGTTCGACACAATATATGATATGGGAAATGCGCTTTTCTAACGCAAAGTCCCGGAACCAACGTATTTTGACGACGTATTCGGCTTTGATGACGGGTTTGTCGACTGTGAAAATTAGAAGAAAAAAAAATCGTTTAATATCTGCGCCTGGCACTATGAACAATCATTGATTTCATACCTTTCACTTCCTTGACTGGATCAGGAGATGGCTTCACCTTCACCAACGGTTGAATGACTTCCAGATCAGGGAAACGGGCCTTCAATTCAGCCGCCTGCTTTTTGCATTCTTCTTCCACTGCCTTCTCCTTTTCCTTCATCACTTCGTCGTCGTCTGGATCACCGACGCCTTCTTCCAAAATCTCATCGTCATCTTTAATTTCTTCCACTTTGGCCGGTGGTGTTGCAGGTTCTTTGACTTCCTTGTTGTCGGTCTCAACTTCAGCGGCAACAACATCGTCGTCTTCCTTCTCATCTTTAGTTTCCGGCTTTTCCTTGTCTTCAGTTTCATCTTCTTTTGTGTCGTTTTTCTCGATTGTCTCGACCTTCTCGTCCGCTGGTTCTTTCTCGTCTTTTTCGACTTTTTCGTCTTTGTCAACGGTCGGAACATCTTCCACCATTGGTTCGTCGACATCGTTCTCTTTAGTTTCAGTTTTATCTTCGACCTTGTCTTCAACCTCTTCTTTGACATCAGTAGTGACAGTTTCATCGGTTTCAGTTTTTTCTTCGTCTTCTTTTTTATCCTCCGCCTCGTCAACTTCCATTTTTTCAACGTCTTCATCTTTAGTTTCTTCAGCCTTCGAATCATCGACTTTCTCAATTTTCTCTGGCGACGCTGTTGGGCTACGAACTGGAGTCTCTTCATCAGCCACAGGAACGACGACATCATCGTCGGTGGTCGACTCCTTTTCTGGGATCGATTTTTCAGGACTTTCCTCAGTCTTAACCTCTTTCACCTCTTCAGTTTCCTTCACTTCGATCACCTCTGGTTCTTCTTTCTTCACCTTTTCAATGTGCATCGTACTGTCACCCTGCTCCAATTTGATGATTCGTTCCTTATTGTCCAGGGCTTCTGCTTCGGCCTCGGCCAATTGAACTTTCATCAAATGTTTCTCCATTTCTTCCACGAAGATTCGTTCCGATTTACTGAAACTGAATTCCGGATCGTTGAAAATGTAGTATTCAGAGCGATACAGACCATGCTTGAGAACGGCACGTATCAATTCTCGATCATGTTTTCCCGATTCCCACCAGTCAGGCGTATCGAAATTATTTTGACATAACAACAGTCGCTCGTCCAACTGCGGACTTTTTACAACCTCTCGCAGTTTCGACAACAGCTCCAATCGGTCCAACACAAGCCGTGCGTGATCCTCGCTAATGTCATCGATAATACCCTCCAGTCCCTTATCATCTTCGCTTAATCTTACACCCGCCTGTCGTTTACACATTGCAATGAACACTTTGTAGTAGTCGCTCAGACTTTCGTCGCTTTTCTTATCCAATTTAGCCATGGCTTTGAATCGCATCCAATCCGGCGTCGGTATGTTTGTGCACTGTTGTAAATCGACGCCGTAGCCGGTAAGTACGCGTAAGAATTCACTTTCTTCGCGACGATTCCACTTCTTTTGTACAGCGTCTAAACGGACACGTTCGCGTTCTTTGACGGCTTGTTCGATTTTGTCACGACGTTCCATTTTCTGAAATGAATGAAAAGAATGTTGAATATTTTCGGGTGTTTCATCACTACATGTGTGCTGCTGGAACAGTTGAAGTTGAGTGTCATATGGTATTTTGTGTGTGTTGGGACACAGGTGTCGAATAAAATTTATTTTCAAGATAGAAAAAACATGTCTAACAATTGCTACAGGTGTCATTGACAACAACAACAACATAAAATGATAAATTCTACGTGAGATGTAATAGTTTAAGTGTAATGTGTATACGCGGAGTGTACCACTAGCACAATTTCGGGTCGGAATTTCAATATTTTTTCTTCATTTTAATTATTTTACAGTTTCGTCTAGTGGTACCCCCCCCTTATATGTTTAGTATTGTGTCTACAAAAACCAAAAACAAAAAAGTGGAACAAAACGGACAGTGTTTCGTGTTAGTTATAGATTCTATAATAATCCAACGCTACTGAGTGTATTTACCATACTACGACACACAACGCAACGATTCACGAAAATATGTTTCAATAAAAACGAATTGGATATGACGTCTACTTACCAACAACATGGCCAATTTTTGCAGATCCCAATTAGCCAATTGCGACGCATCGGACGGATTCAAACCCAAACCTAAACTGATCATCAGCTGTATATCAGCTGCCGTTGGTAAATGTTGCGATTGGGACGCATTGCCCTGCTGCGATTGTTGTGAAGATTGTTGCATTTGAGATTGCTGGGATTGCTGGGCATTTTGTTGTTGTTGTTGTGATTGTTGTTGTTGATGTTGCTGGGATTGTTGTTGTTGATGCTGGGACTGTTGTTGTTGCTGTTGCTGCTGTTGTTGTTGTTGCTGTTGATGGACTGCAGCCATTGCTTGGGTTAAGTTGGTGTTAGCATTTTGGGCTGATGTTGTGGCCGATTGTAATGTTGGCACCGGTTGTGTGTTGACCATGGCTTGCAGCTAATGGTTGGAGGAAGAGGATTGGCGAAAAATATTTAAAAAAAAAAAATTCGAGTCACAATAAACATGTGTCTAATGTTAGGTCCGGTTGCAGAGTTTATACGGTTTCTTAGGGTTTAAAATGTCTCAAACGTTTTACACAATACGGTCAATATCTAAGTTCAAAATAATATAATACCAACTAAAGAGGCTCAACACAAATCATAATAAATGTTCATCTACGTGACGTACATGAATACAAGCAAAGTCTATTCACTCTCTTTCTGGTCACTAGTCCACCGTTTGTCATTCAAAACAAAATAAACAAGGAAAACAAAAAACAAAAAAAATTACAAAATTGCCGGTCTGTTGTACATACCTTAGCCTTCTGCTGTTGCTTCAATTCTTCCTTCTTGTAGTTGCGCTGATACGATGTGATAACACGACGCAATCGCGTATTCAAATCCTGCATCGATGGCCATATTTGATCGTCAGGAGCTGATGATGTCGTAGCACCACCAGCATTGTACACACTCTCATCGTCGTCAATTCCTGCGGGTGTAACTATTATTGTTGACGTATTTTAATTTCCATCGTCGATATAGTTTTCGTGTCATTTTGTCTTACCTGATGAACTGGGCCGATCGAATTCGGCATCTTTCGAGTCGGTGGCTTTCGAGTCCGAATCTTTGGTGGCCGTGCCATCGTCGTCAACGTCTTCTTCCGTTTCGTGTTTGGAATTGCCATCGTCCTCGTTTCTGAAGAGATAGGATAAGGAATGAGATTGACGAACGAAATGAAATGTTTGTTCGCGTGTGACGATTTAGAGGGAAGTCAGATCAATTGAAGTGCAACGACATTTCGGAGATTTGATGTGACACCAAGTTTTCCTCTCACAATTGGCATTTGCCAAAGGTAGTCATGACTTTAGTGACAAGTCATGACCGACCCTAGACCGAAATACAATTCCAATTAAAGTCACGAAATGGAGCACAGTCATTGCTTTCGTGATGTGCCTTTCGTACGGTGAGTCTTAAACTTAGAACATGCCAAAGTTGGAAGCGAAAATGTTTAATAATTTAACATGCGCCGTAGTAGCGTTTATGAACGGAAAATTGTTTTCGTTTTTGTTTTACTTACTGGTAGCAGAATGGAAATTGTCACCGAGGTTTGTGCACCAAATCTTAGTACACACCGCGGTAGCCATTTCAACATTCCACTTGCATTCCGTTTAAAAAACAAATTTTCTCTTCATCTTTATTGGCCTGGACTACTTTTCAAGCAAACAAAAACAAACAAAAAATGATAAAACAGATACTTACGCTGGTATAAAGCTGGTATCGTCGCCGGGACCAAGATGTGTTACAAAACATAGTGCCGGATCACATCGTATCGGACGATAATTTTCGCAGCCGTGCTTATACGTTCCCACCAATAGACTTTTATCGCAACATTTCGGTATCCACCAAGAGCTTGGCACCTGATCGTTGGTTGGCGGCGGGCAAATTGGGAGTTCGCTACACAGTAATATAACCCAAATTTGGAATTTAGAAAAGTACGATTTTCAAAAATGGTGTGTTCTTTTGTAGGCGGGGAGGGGTAGACAGTCAAATAATAAGTTTTAAAAATAAAATTGGAGAGACGAAAGTGTGAAACGTAAGAGTGAAAAAAAAAAAAAATTGCATCGCGATTGCAGGGTTCAGTTGTCGTAAAGCGAGAATTTTATTTGAATTCGGACCCAGTTGTAGACTTCTGAACTTTTTGACAGAAATGTCCTTGACATTATTTGAATTTCCCGCAGAATATTGCTGAAATGTGCCGTCTCTTTTTCTTGCATATTAAACATTAGAAAGTCTTGGCACCAGTAAACACGTCCCACGAATAAAACTGCAGCCGCGTCCCAGGAAATAAAACTACAGCTTTCGGAACTTTGGAAACGATGTAGAAAAATTACGTTTTGTTGGAAACGTTAAATTACATTAAACAAATGGGACACAATTTCACCTGAAAGACGTATGAAGATTTCCAAAAAATTTAATCTTTTCTCACAGCTTTACTATTAGACAACACATATCTGTGAAGAATGAAGATGGGAGCAGTGCAAACAAAATTTGTTTCACAAACATTCAAAAATCCACTATCGAGTGAAGTTGGTAAAATATTCAAAAAAAAAATGTTTGGAAAGAGGAAGAAAAGAAAATTGGTGGAAAAATGTAACGTTTTTGTACGGCCAAATCAATGTGTTCAATTTGAGAATTTGTCTAAATCATAAATGAAATAAAAATGCAAATCAACCAATTCAACCAATTTTGTAGCATATCGAACGCCCGATTCGCCATTCCAATTTGCTCTCGTGGTGAGATTTGTAATACGAGTTTACGAGAAGGTTTTTGTTTTGTAAATTTTAGTTCTGATAAAAAAATTTTGAACGCTCAACAATGAAAAAGAAAATGTCCATTGACACTTGGATGAATGAGAATCGGTTTCGATTTTCATTCAATCAAATTCAACGGAACAAAAGGAAGCAAAAGGTTAAGAAGAATTTTCGTTTGTTCAGCAAACAAATTGTTTTGTCAACAAAAACAATCTTCTTTGTTGGGTTCGTTTGATTTGTTTGCTGGGCATTCAATTGAATTCAGTAAAAAATGTCGTGCTGAACGAATTGAATGAAAACAAAAAAACAAATTGAAACAAAATTCGAATATTTTGGCAAAAAATCCTTTCTTTGAAAGAAAGAAAAAAAATGGAACGTAAAGCGTAACACACATTTAAAATTCAAAACTGGAACAAAAGTCTTACTAGCAAATTACAAAAATGTTCATTAGAAAGAAGTGAATGGGATGGAATGAAAAGCAGTCTGTCTTTTCGAACAGATTTCAGGTGTCTTCTGTTCGCAAAATATCGAAGGTAAAATGAAAATATTTTGTTGTAAGGTCTGTCGTGCCTAACAAGGATTTTCAACTTATCCGGCAAACCGGGCACGCCAGAACTTACATCAAAAATTTTATTCTTTAATTCTAATATTCAATATCTTCAATTTGACATCCATCTGAATTTTCTACAATATTACACACTTGGCCTCCTCAGGGCACTTTTAGGGCTCAAAAACTAAAGTCTTTCGTATCGGGTAATGTAATGATATGACACAATTACTAATTAATTCATGCCAACAAAATACCCTAATCGACCGGAATTTAAGTTAAGTTTTCTGATTCTGCTGCCTGTTTTCTAAGAAAATACTTTTCGAGTTTTTCATGATACCGAACCTCAGATGCATCGAGCCTGGGATTTGATAGACACACTGACCAATAGGCAATGACTATAGAATTGAAAAATTATGTTTGATGAGTGGATTGACACCGATGGTTTTGATTTTTGACCAGGGAAAATGTGCAACGTAGAAAAATTGAATTTTCAAAGCTCTGCATGTTAGACCCGAAGGGCTTTTTGATTTTTGTGTAAATGGGCAATGAAGAGCTTTTTACAAAGCTTTTTTTTTGCATATAACGCCCGAAGGGCCAGTCAGGCTATGTTGTCTGTGCTTCCACTTGCATATATTAACGAGCTAATTTACTACCAAAAAAGGGCTGTTGAGCCGCTCCCATTCATACAAAAAGAATTCAGAAAAAACTGGGACGGCGACACCAGTCTCCAGACCGGACAAGTGTACCAGTAGCCGGACACCTATAGTTCTTTCATTTAAGAACAAGTTTATTAATCCGACAACGAGTACATGTTCCGAGATTGACACATGACCCGAATCCATTTTGCCGAGAGTAAGCGATTTTATTGGGTCAACATTTGTCCATTATTCTTGTGAACGTAACAGATTGTGAAAGATTTGAAATCGTTCTTCCCAAACCAAACATGAAGCAGAGAAAATATAATTGCAAAAATACAGAACAATAAGCGACACATTCAATGCGAAAAATAAATTCGGTCGAACTTAATGTCGGACACAATTTACAACAAATACGGAAACGGTGGTGACTCTCGCAAAATAAATTCGAAACGGAAAAAATGGGTTGGATGGGGTCTGATTTCTTGGGGTGGTGGTGTGAGTGAGTATTACATATTTTGATGAGGAAGAAAATTTGGTAAAAAAAATATTTCAATTTGAAAATAACACTGAAACGTTCACGGGATAAATAACACGGATAACAAATACTGTACTTCTTTCTGTGCCTTTCGAATAAAAAAAAACATTTTTCAACAAGAAAATTCCATTTATAAAAAGTGTTGCGTTGCTTTGAACTTTTGTTTTTTGTAAAAAGATTATTTTAAATAAAAAGAGAGACAAACAAACAACAAATACCTCTGCTTCGTTCCGAGAGAATGGGAAACGTATGGTGTTATCCTAAATGCAGCAATGGGATCATTGCTTTAATTAAATTAAAAACATTGTCAGAATATCAAAACACGGTCAAAGGAAGAAACAAAAAACAATTTCTTTTGGAAGAACATAGAAGAGAGTGAAATAATATAGAAGTGAAGGGGAACAGAATGAGTAGAGTGTTGTGAAAGAACAAAATGGATTTGAAGTGAACACATTGATTTGTTTCGACTAAACTTTTTTCGGAATTCCAATTTTTTTTTACTTAATCTCAATTTACTAAAACAAACACTGTTACTGACCGTGGGATGGACCTGCTGTATATGAATGGATAGGGAAGTCAGTACCAGTGTTTGCCGATTTACTTTTGATTTGACCGACATGCCCACTTGATGAAAATGAAGCAAGAATTTAGGGAAATGGGGGAAGAAAATTATGGGAAAAACTGAAGCGAAAAGCAAAAAATTTCTTTAAAATTAAGGCAACTGACTGACTGACCGACGATTGTGTGTTGGATTGGTCAGCGGTCATTTATTCGCTATTAAGTTTTCGTTTTGATAAATCTTCTCGTGTCGATAAGTACTGAAGCGATTTCAATTAGAGTGCACACAACCAATGGATAGCAGAATTGACCGACGACGGCAATGGTTATAACGTGCTTCTGTTAACAGCATCGCCAATAGGGCGTAGCGAATTGAGGGCAATTTTGAAAACGAAGTTCTAGGAGAGCATCCATAACTCTACAAAAGAGCTGAAGATTCCGATGCTCCAAGAGGTGTCCCTGCCGAGACATCAAGAAAAGTTACTTGTGTTTCCTGACACACAAACGATTAGCTAGTGGTATGAGATAGTCGATATGTCGGTGCAGACAGTGTATTCGGTGCTGGTGGGTTGAGTACACCTTGGACAGTATGTGTACACAACATTCCATGACAATAGCTGGACTTCTTCCCGAACACCTTGTCATCCCCCGACCACACGTCTGAATGCAGTTTTCGATACGCCCTGGCATGCCATACAGTCGGAATACAATGCACAAATATAACAACGAAAATAGGTCACACCATATTCAGGTATGATTAACATGATGGTTCAAGTTTTAGTTCCATGACACTGATTTTCATACTTCACGTGACTTGTACCATGCCCTGGAGGTATTTGTGCGGATTTTTTTTCTCGAATTTGTCTAGATCTTAAAGAATTTGACAAAATTGAAGAGAGTCTCGGGCTCTACTCACTGTAGAAGGGAGAATGTATCAACAGGAAGTCGTTTGCTGAAAGGAGAGTAGGCCTTCCTTCCCAAACACTCAATGCACGTGGATCGAACACTGTGCGTCATCATTTTTCAAATCGCTTGTGTCGTCGAGAATATCGAAACGAAACTTAATGTGGCCGCGACGACTCTAATTCAGCTATGAATGAAGTTTTGTTGATGAAGAAACGAACACAAAATGAATGGCAAATGAACAAAAGGGAAACAAACAAAGAGGCGCAAACAATTCTTTTGCAGTTTTGAAGTAAATTTTCCTTTTTCGAACCAAAGAAAAAGTAGAGGAAGAACTAGCAATCGAACCAAAAAGAAAAGAAAAAAAAAACGAAAATTTCTTAAGAGTAAAAAGTCGTGAATGTCAATTACCTTGCAACGGCTCCGTCAGTTATTTGTTGTACCAAATCACCGATCACTTCATGTTTAATGTAGTACAGCATTCGAACACGTAGTAAAACCCTAAAAACAAAATTGAATCGATTACGGATGTGAACGATGAAGGTATTCTATGCCAAAGAACAAAAAAATCGAATCGAAAGGCAAAACTCACTTGTTGGCATGTCGTCCCAAGTGCTTTTTATACGGCGGTTCCAAAAATTCTTCCGCATTATATTTCTCATCTCGACTCCAATGATTCGGATCGAGAATATTTTGTGCGCCGGGTATTTTCTCTTTGGGCACGGGATTCTCTTTCGGACCCTTACCGCCTTTACGACCTTAAAATGATAGTATCAAAAACGAAAAATTTAGAACACCAAAACAACGAACACGCAGGTGCGGAAACTGGAGCATTGTGCGATCTTACCTTTGGCATTGCGTCCACGCGGCACCAAATTGTGCAGGCCACTGTGATTGCGACTGATCTTATTCTCTTCACCCGATTCGGTGGGTGTAATCAGATCCCAAATGAAATTCTTAATTTTCTCGTCGCCGCGGTACACTTGCAGACAGTAGAGAAGCTGAAATGAATGCAGAAAGTTTGAGTTGAATTCGATCTAACGGGGTCTGAGTGTATGAGAATTTCATTTTGATTTTTGTTCCGCGATTGTCCATCAGTGTATTTATTGAGAATATGTTGAATTCAGCGAGAACCTAAAGTTCTCTCAATATTAGCATGGTAAGCATCATGTGGATCACGGCCCAATGCAATATGAACAGATCGCCGATTTACTTACAATTACTCGCGCACAATCTTCGATGTCGGACAATGCCCAGCCACGTTTGAACTGGCCTTGTTCATTGATTTCAGTCCATCGGCCCCATCTACAAGAAAAACAGATTTTCGTTCAAAATGTTCACCGCGACACAAAATGCTTCGGTGTACACAACCCAACTCACCCATAGGACAGTAAACCCTTTTCCACTTTGAAGCATTCAGATCGGGCCCACGATCCGTACGTAACATCTTCCATTCCGAGAGCAGCCAATGTGTCACGATCTCTGGGAATGTAATCGTCGTTTCCGGGTTTACCCTTCTTGAATTTGTCGCGTTTTCGTTTGCTACGCAGGCCTGTGTTGTAAAGAATTGTTAGAAACCAAAATCCAAACAGAAAACTCTCACGCCTTTCTTACCCATGCCCTCTTCTTCATCGGACTGTGCAGATTGTGCCGATTCTTCGGACATATCCATGACACCCTCATCGTGGCCATAGCGTTTGATTTGTGTGCGTCGTCTCGGTTCGGCAATGATCAAATCTTCCTGTTCCGGCTCGCCGGCATTTTCGTTAATTTCCGCCTTCTTTGCCCATTTCGTCCAGAAATCTGGATCGTCAATCGTAATATCCGATCTATTACCGGAAGCGGCAAATGATGCCTTGGAGAACGTTGAACCTTTCTCATACTCCATGGTAATAACTTGCGTTCGACGCTCCAAAATCGAGTCGATGTCTTCTTCGCAAAATTTATCACCCGCGTTATCGTCGTCCATTACGGCACCGTAGGCACCTTTCTTCAGTAAATCTTCGATTTCTTTCTTAGACAATTGACGTGTTCCGGTCTCCTTGCCGGATGAATTGAGGCCGGTGTTCATGCTCTGTAGAATAGCCTTGTCCAGACCCAATTTCAACGAGGCCTTGTCAAACATTTCACGTTCGTATGTGTTACGGCACAGCAGACGATAGATTTTCACCATTTTCTGTTGTCCGATACGATGGCAACGAGCCTGTGCCTGTAAATCGTTCTGTGGATTCCAATCACTGTCGTAGATGATGACCGTATCGGCAGCGGTCAAATTAATACCCAAACCACCAGCCTTTGTACACAGCAAAAATACAAATCGATCGGAATCTGGTTTCGAGTATCGATCGATGGCAGCCTGACGCAAATTACCGCGAATCCGACCATCAATTCGTTCAAACGGATACTTGCGGTAAATCAGATAATCTTCTAGAATGTCCAAACAACGAACCATCTGACTGAATATCAACACTCGATGGCCGTTCGACCGCAGTTTCGGTAACAGTTTGTCAATGAGCACCATTTTACCGGCGGATAAAATCAAGTTTTTGTAGTAGGAATCGGGATCTTCACCGTGGGTGTGTCGAGAATCGTATTGGATTTGATCTTCGGCTCCGTTCAGCAGATACGGATGAATACAGCACTTTCGCAACTCCATCATGGTGTTCATCAGATTTGGAATATTCTGTGCCGTCGTTCCTTTCTTCAAGAACGAGAAATTCTGCTCCAAGATGCCGCGGTAGTATTTCTTCTGGATATTGGTCAGCTCCACCTCGACAATTGTCTCCGTTTTCGGTGCCAATGACTTTTCCACGTCATCCTTTAGACGACGCAACATCATCGGTTTCAGCAGGGCTTGCAATTTCTGTACCTCGCTTTCGGTTTTCAGACTACCGAATTCCTTGAGGAAAGCATCGCAGCTAGCGAATTGTGTCGGTTCGAGGAAATTCAGCAACGAAAACAATTCGTTGACATTGTTCTGCAGTGGGGTTCCGGACAGCAAAACTCGATGTTCCAAGTTCAATTGTCGTAGGCCTTCGAGCAGTTTGCAGTTACGGTTCTTCAAGCGATGAGCCTCGTCGATAACACATACTCGCCAATTGAATAATCTCAAATCAGCGTAGTCGGTGACAATCATCTCGAACGTTGTGATCAAAACATTAAATTTGTTCAAGTCTTTGATAGTCTTGCCATTGTCGTTTTTGTAGTAAAATTCATATTCGGCAATCATTTGCTTGCTAGTCACCGAACCGTGGTAAACGACAACGTTTAAGTCGGTCCAGCTTTCGAATTCTCTCTGCCAATTGGGAATGGTCGACAGTGGAGCAATAACCAAAAATGGTCCACGCATTCCATACTCGTAGCACGAGTGGACAAAGGTCAAACTTTGAATGGTTTTACCCAGACCCATTTCATCGGCCAAGATACAATTGTGCGAATTGTACCACGAAAATTTCAACCAATTCAATCCTTCCAATTGATACGGTCGCAGCGTGTTGTTGCCTTTGTAGACAGGTGTCTCCGGCAACTGTTTCCACTGTTCAGCAGTTGGTCTACGTTTCGGTTTCCATTTGTCTTTCGGTGGAATTTTGGTGAATTGATAGAATTGCTCAATTTTGACTGGATCTACGTCCTTCTCCAATTCCCATGTACTGTCTTCATACGGTAAACTCTTCCACTTGACAAGGTAATGTGTGGCCTTTTCACCGGTCTGCGAGTCGGTGTGTTCGGATACGTCCAATACACGATCCGTTTCAATGAAGTCCGGATTGAAGGGATCTTCATCGAGATTTTCGAAAATGTTCATTTGTTGCGCTTGCTTCAATTGGAAACGTTTGATTTTGGCGGCAACGCGACGATCTCCCTTGAACAATTCCTCTTCGGTTCGCCACTCACAATGCAGATACGAGAAGTTGCGATATTTCACATAATACTCTTCCACATCGACCATAACTGGCGGTGGTTTATCCTTTTCGTCTTCCGAATCGGATGATGAATCTGAATCCGAATCGGATTTGTTTGACGATGCATCGGTTTCGACTTTTGGCTCTGTGTCATCGCTTTTCTTTTCGACTTTCGGTTCAATTTCTTTGGTCTCGTCATTATCTGACTTATCGTCGACTTTTTCTGTGACTTCTTTGGGCGATGCTACGTCCTCTTCCTCCTCCTCATCCTCCATTTTCTCGTCTTTGTCTTCAACGGTATCTTCGTTGGTTTCGTCCACCTCCATTTCCTCTTTCTCGGCGACTTCTTCTTTTTTGTCCTCCTTCTCCTCCTTATCCACTTTCTCTGTTACCACAGCTTCCTCTTCTTCAGTGTCCGTAGATGGAGCATCTTTGTTGGATTTCGGGTCATCGTTCGTTTCACTTTCTTCGTCAGTTTCTTTAGGGATTGTTGGCACCTCTAACATTTCGACGTCTTCTTTTTCAGGTTTGACGTCAGTAGTTTCATCGGCTGGTTTATCCTCCTCCGATTTCTCCTCAATCTTCTCGTCTTTTTCCTCGTTTTCTTTTTCCGCCTCATCTTTGACGGACTTTTCATCTTCCTTTTTCGGTTTTCGTTTCTTTTGTTTCGGTTCTGGTAACAATTCCCGTTTACCCATTCGCATTGCCAACACATGCTGAACGACCATTGAGTCTTCGTCCGTCGTATTTACGTACACGTAGTTCGGTTTGTTATCGATTTCCGTTGATTTTTCCGCCTTTTCACTTCTCTTTTCTGGTTTTTCCACCTTTTCCTTCTTCTCAGCACTGTCCACATTTTCGGTGGTAGAAACTTCATCGCCTTCATCAGTTTTGTCCAAATCTTCACCATCCGCATCCTTCTTCTCCGAATCGTCTTTCTTTTCCTTCGGAATTTTGACTGGGGTCGGCGAAATGATTCCGGACTCTTCATCCGATATACTCAGCATAACATCATCGACATACTTCTTGCGTTGAGTGTTACGAGCCGATCGTCGCTTGGAACTATCGAATTCAGGATCAATCGGCGGACTGGGTGGTGGCGTTGTTATCAAATCATCGGCTTCGCCATCCGATTCGGGTACAATGCGTCCGCGGTGTCTCAAGCGCTTTTTGCCACTCTTTGTACTGCCTCGCTTTCGTCCACTGCCTGGTCGTGGACCACCGGTTGATTTTCTACTTCGTTTCGGCGTGCTACCATCTTCGGGCATGGAACTTTGCGAATTTTCACCTTCCAATTCAGCCTTTTTAGCTGCATCTTCTAGCAAGCTTTTTATTGGAATTTTCGACACTGGAATGTCATCAAAATCGGTAACTTCATCACTTCCTCCCAACAGATTATTTCCATCATTTGACTTACCATCATCAGACTGATTCGTTGGAATCGGTGACGATGCGTCGTCGGTACGATTTAATTCGGTACTTGTGTCCAACGACATTGATTGATCGCCGCTTTGATCCAGCAACTGTTTTTCAGCATTGGGCTTGCGACCGCGTTTCTTTTTCGGTTCATTGGGATCACGTGGTTCACGCTTCTTGCGCTCTTTCGGTTCCTTTGGCTCTTTCGGAGCTTTTGGTTTGATCTTATTCGGATCTTTGGGCGTGCGAGGCTTTCGGGGTTTTTTCGTTTTTCGACCCTCGGTTGTTGATGCATCGAGATCAGCAAATGATCTATCTTGCGACTGGTCGTCACCTTCGTTCAAATCAGTCATTTCGTTGCTCAATTCGGTCAGGCCGGCCAATCCAGCGCCGGGTGTGACACAATCCTCGGACACCGGTAATTGTTCTGGATTTTTCAACGGTAAACTGTCTCCAGAATCGGCACTGATTTGTGATAGTTGTTGTTGCTGCTGTTGCTGTTGCAATAGTAACTTTTCTGCTTTCTTAATTCGGGGTTTTCTGGGCTTTGACGATCCTCGGCCACGACCTCGTCCAGTCGTACTTGATACTTGTGGACTGTCGATCATTGGCGCTGAATACAATGGACTTTGTAATATACATTGTGGTCCACCAGTACACTGATCGTTTGCCTCGTGTTGACTGAGCAAATTCAATCGTTCTTGGAGTCTAACAATTTTCTCTTGAATTTCTTGATTCGGTGGCATGCAGTACATTTCCTGTAATTGTTGTTGCAACGCAGCCCTTTCAGCGTGATGAGTTATTGGAGCTGGTGGATAACCCATCATTCCATGCATTCCGGTTGTAGCCACTGGCGGACGAGCTCCCATCAACATTGGATCGTACATGGTTTGCCCAGGCATCATAGTCATGGGCACTGTCGGTTGCATCATCTGTGACTGGGCATTCAATGCATTCTGTACAACAGCAGGCTGAGTTGCACTCGATACGGCAGTCGGTTGTGTCTGTACGTTCGTTGTTATTTGCGGTTGTGCAGTTGGTGTGGGTTCCGCTTGTGAAGTCGACTCCACTATTGGAAGATTCTCTTCGGGCGGTGTAATAGAAGGAGCGATCGGAGCTGCAATTACGATTGGTGGTGTAATTGGAGCTGGTTCAACTGGCGTTGGTTCGGTGGTGGGCAGTGTTGCTTCAATTTCATTTGTTTCCGAACTTTCTTCTGGTGTCGGTGATGGTACACTTTCGGCTTGAGACTCTTGTGGCATTGGCTCTGGTTCCGAATGTGTCGATTCGATAGGTTGTGGATCCGGTTCCGGTTCTTCTTGTGGCGGCGGACTGGCTTCAGGCGATCGTAATGTTTCAGTTATACTTTTCATTGTTTCAGCTGACAGTCCGTCTTGACTTTGATCGTCATTGCCACGAAGCGAAGACATGCTTTCTTCATTGATATTCTCCTGCGGATGATTCGAATTTTCATTCGTCGAATCGGATTCGGATAATTTCATGACATCCAATGACTGTGCCGGCATCGACTTGTTCGAATTCGAATTGTCGTTCAGCGATTGCATCATCGATGAATCGTCATTGGTCGATGCTTGCAATGCGTGATGTGGTTCAATTTGTTGTTGTTGTTGTTGAGGAGGTGTATTGAGTTGCGGTTGATGCAACTGTTGTGATTGATTGATCTGATTTTGATTTTGTAAATTTGTTGATGAACTATGTTGCTGCAGCTGTTGATCAGCCATCATTGATTGTTGATGCTGAAGTGATGGTTGTTGCTGCTGCTGCTGTTGTGGTATGTCATCATGTCGGTGGAGTTGAGGCTGATGTAGCATCTGCTGTTGAAGTTGATGAGTATTTTCCGAATGAGTTTTCTCTATAGGAACGGGCGTCACGGTTGGTGCAATTGGTTCCATGACAGCCGAAAATGGATCGAGCAAATTAACGTCGGCCGTCGATACCGGAGTATCTTGATTGACTAAATTCGGTATGCTTAGTGCCGGCTCAGACGACTGTTGCATCATACTGTATTCGCTTGGCTTTTTACTGTCCAGTTCGGCAATATTGAACGGTGACAAACTTCGACTGGTCGGTGGCATCGATAGGGGAGTTAATTCATTCATTTGCGACATAGATGGTAATTGTGCGTATACTTTCTGTAAAACGAAAAGAAAAAAGTTGATCAGTCGACGTGGGAGACAGGTGAAATAATTTTACAAAAAAATCCTCGGAAAGAGGAATTGTAATTTGGAATGGGACTAAAAACGAAAATGTTTTGTTGCTACTTGCCTGTGGCATGTTTTGTTGATCGTACATAAGTTGCTGTTGTTGCTGCTGCTGATGATTTAAATTTGTGTTATTTCCTAGACCGCTAGACGGTCGATTAATTGCTGGCCATTGTTGATGTTGGGGCGACATTGGCATTCGTGGTCCCATTGGTGACAGCGGATTCGATTGCAGCTGTTGCTGTTGATGCAATGGCGGCCGATACGGTGACGGCGGATATTCAATGTTATTGCCACCGTTATTGTTGGACGGAGGCATTACCATCTGTTCCAATGCTTGCAATGTGGACACCGATCCGGATGATGCCTTAGATGACTGCTGAGTGGGCATGCCAGATTGCTGATTAGGTCGTGGGCTCGGACCGCTCGGCATATGCGGATGTGGTGATAGTGGAGTTTGTTGTAATGGTTTGGCGGGCGACATTACTTGTCGTGGAGACATTTGTGAATGTGGCGACATTTGAGGTGGTCGCGGTGACATTTGTGGTGATAATTGGGGAAATGGCGCTCGATACTGTGGACTACTACCCATTTGTTGAGCTTGGGATTGCTGTTGTTGCTGTGATTGTGATTGTGGCTTCGATGGTGTAATGTATGGTGTTTGCTGTGGCCCAGATTGGTTCGGATGTGGTACTCCATAGCCTTGCACAGGATGATTATGTGGCATTTGTAAACCGAGCTGTTGGCCGATTGGATGGCCCGTTTGATTTTGTTGTTGCTGCTGTTGAGAAACTAAAGGCGGTTGAAGTTGAACGGGCACAGATCCGACGGGATGCATTAGATTTTGAAGTTGAGCCTGCTGTTGGGGATGTTGTGACTGCGAATGGCCCAAATTCGAATGAGATTGCTGTACACTTGTCGGTATATTTGATGCACTTTGTTGGACATTTGAATGAGGAACAAGTCCAGGATGCTGTGAATGGTTCTGCGGATGTGCTTGCTGTTGCGGTGGATGAACAACCTGATTTGAATGAATTTGAGATTGTGGCTGAACTGGATGTGATATGTGACTCTGCTGTGCTTGACCCAAATGACCTTGACTCTGTTGACTCGGATGATTCGAATGTTGTTGGGGCTGACTTTGGGCACTTGGCAAATGCAGATTGGGCGCTGCCGAATTAGTTAAATGTTGATAACTTGGCTGATCTAATTGGCTATGTCCGTAAGATACATGTTGTGGTGGTCGACTCGATTGATGTTGCATTGCCGCCGTTGACGCATACGATCCATACTGCGATTGACTCGTCGGTTGAGCTTGGGGGGCTCCCGGATACATCGGATGCGCAGCTGCTTGGCTGTAATGCTGTGGAACACGTTGTTGCTGGGCTTGTTGTTGACTCAACGCTCCATAGCCTTGCTGTTGGAGCATCAGTCCTTGCTGGCCAGGAAATTGCATTTTCTGCGGATCTTGTTGTGGATACGCGGAAATGTGTTGCCGATAGCCAGCCTGTGATTGTGATTGACGTTGCGACTGTGGTGCAGCTTGTGGATGTCCGTATGCCATTCCACTTGCCGGATATGGACCAGCTTGTGCATTGGCCGGCGTTCCCCATCCACCCAAATCACCAAGACCAGCTAAACCGCCGTGTTGATCACCCATGGAATACATGTTGTCCGCAGGTGATTGGTATGATGGATATTGGGGTTGTTGCTGTTGCAACGGATGTGGAGCACGATGTCGGGCGTACGCGCCAGGTGGTCCCATCGGTCGTGGTGCGGCTGCATCGTATCGGTAGTATGCATCACTGTGAACGGAATCGAATTGTTAGGTAAAAATCGTGAGCGATTCAATTCGAACGTCCAATGGACTTACCCTTGATGATTTCCGTGAAACATATTCTGCGCATTTCCATCCATTTAGAATTAGACAAATTATCAAATAATTTAATTTCGAGTAAACTTTGCACTTTGTTACGTTACTCTATTAATATCTACTAAGCGTGTCTGTTGTATCGACCAGTTCGTAGAATAGATAGAAAAGAAATTGGAATCGAATCAATTGAAGAACAAAAGCTGAGTTCTAAAGATCTAAAATTGGTTCACTTACAATAATTTAATAACGAAACTCTGTCCGCTTCGTCCTTGTTCATATGTATAAATTAGCAGTGGGGTCAGTTTTCTGCTCCAACACGATGTTATTCGCTGGCGGTGTTTTTTTGAACGGAATACAAAATAGACAAACAAAATTCTAACAAAATATAAAAAAAATTTGCTTCAAGGAGAGAGTATTGGTCTCCAATGTACGTTAATGTTAAAAAAATGTCCGGTTGTGTGTATGGTGGTCACGAGACTTTTCCAATTTTTTGAAATTTTTCTTCCGGAGGATTTTCCTTTTCTTTTTACTTGGTTTTCTTGGTTTCTCCTTTATTGGATTGTGTGCATTTAGTTGGTCAATGTGATCATTGGCAGATGATCGTCATCCACTAAACGATCGGTTGACGATGATGACTCTTCCATAATTATTTAAATGGAAAGTGTGGTGGATTGAATTTCATTCAATGGAAAATGGTGCGTTGTTGGCATGCATGATGTCTGGAAATAGAAAAAGAAAAGAAACGTAAATCAATTGGTCAGAAAAGAAAGGGAATGTAAGTACAGAGGGTCAGAACAACTTAACTTAAGTGATCTAATAAGTTGACGATTTAGTTTAAAATTATCAACAAACTCTATGCTGAGCACCATTTCGATACCAAAGAATTCGGCCATTGCCTAAATTTCGATTTCTTGAAAAATGAAAAAACGGTTCGGTATATGAACGGACATTCGTACAGGGCTGGTTACAAAAATCAAAAATGTGCTAATCAGCAATTTGTTTTAAGTTTCACCCCTGTGAGCTGTACGCATAAGACGATTGCTCTTCGAAAAACTTTGCTAATTATTTGCATCTTAGTTATATATATCGCCTCCAGGCCGAAGCAACACACGTCTGCGACCTTTTCGATTCGATTTCGATGTACAGCAAAACCGTATTCAGTTTTCGTTGTCACATTAATCTTTCGGTTTCTCTTCAATTGAACCGAATCGATTTTAATTGCAAAGTCAATGGTGGTGGGTTCCGAACCATTTCATTTAATTTAAAAATAAAAATCCTCTCCAAAAATATTTTCAATTTTCAATAGCTGCCAGCATCAATGAAATTCCCATTTCGAGCTGAAAATGTATTACAATTCCGATAACAGATGGAACAAAACACCCGCACCGGGGCACCATCGTGTAAAATCATTCAACAACGCCGTTATAATGTTACACGAGAAAAAATACACTCCGTATACACAGACCCAGTCCACACAGACACTGACACACGTATATTCGAAGCACAAAACACAAACAAAATCCAATTTCAAGTATACGAAATATAGAGAGATAGGCGCAGTGTCGTAATTTCATTGAAATATAAGCTTGACTAGACACTCAGCAGACGAGACGACAGAAATATTAAAATGTTTCGAATGTTTCGAGCGTTTTTTTTTTGTGTTTTTTATTTGAATTAAGCCAACCTACTCGCCTCTGCGGTTTAGTTGTTAAAAACAGATCAAATGTGTTCAGATAAATTGAGATTTTATGCGGAAACTATTTCGGGATCGTTAAACATACAATTCGACCGATGATACATCGCAGCGCCTAAGGGGAAAAGCTCTACGCTTATGAATAATTAAACAACATAAGGCGCAAAACTTTGCCCCCAAGACAGTGCGAACATAAACAGGGCTCCATTTCGAATTGTTTTGCTCTTAGTCTGGAACTCGTTTTTTGTTTGTTTGTCTGATTGCGATTAAAGGCTGGTTGAAAGAACATTTTGTATAGAACTTTGCCGTCTGAGGTAATGTATAAAACCGTAACATTTGAGCGCATAGGGTAAATATAAGAGCCTCAAAGTCATTGCTTTTAATGAAACTACGAAACCTTTCACACTCCAATTACATTCGTTCTTTGTATTTGGATTTGTAGTTTCAGTATTGTCAACGATGATACTTTAGTAAGAATGCTATTGATAGCAATTCCTTCGGTGTCTGTTCACATCAAAGAGGGAATGCAGCTTTTGAATGTTTGTAAACCATTTTCGTGCGCTGGGATTCAGATTAATTTGAAGAAAGTAAAAAACTCTGCAATTGTAGTCTATGTATCACACCCTTCTGGGGTTTCATTTCAAGGATTTTTTGTTTTCGATAAGAATTTTAACCCGGTCGCAAAAACAATTATTGTCCAGGACACTGCACACATTCAAATATTTTTGGTATGTGACATGAAAGATGGGCATGCATAGGTCTATATATACTACCTACTAACGAAAAACTTCACTCTGACGAAGTATTTATTGTAAAAGTTACGTTTTCGTGCGTCAATTGACCCAGGCTTTACCTCGAATCAACAATGACAACAGGAAATAAAACTGAAAGGTCGAGCTTTAGGGTGAACTACGTACACCCCGAGGAGAAGGCGAGGTCAATGAACACATGCAAAGATGACTTTTCATTTTTATTCCGAGTTTTGTAATGGATTTTTCATGTGAGGGCGTCGAGAGCTCATGACATAAGTAAAGTACAATTTTAGTTGCAAGTAGCGAGTAGCCTGTAGTAGTCTTTTACATAACTACTAATGATGAAAAGTACGTTAGTATTTTGTTGATCCGAGGCGTAGCCGAGGTCAATAAAGATACGGAAATAAAACTTTAGATTTCGGTACTTCGAAGTAGTGCTTGACGCATGTAGCCTGTAAAATCTTTTACTTCATTTGTAAATTTGTTAGTTGTCATATAGGTGGACCGAATGAACTTTAAGTTAGATGACGAATAACGAAACATGATTCCATTAAGCAATATTGCGTTGATTGCACATTTTCAAATTCATCGATCAACATAATCCTTGTCATGTTCACCATCTTTTTGTGTGTGTGTGTGTATAGCAATATTTTGTAAGTAGGTAGCGATTCAGGCATACGACATAGATACGTGTATAATATTCTCAACATAATATACATTCGTTTGCCTAGGTTACCTCTTCGCAAATCATTAAAATGTCTGCATTGAAGTTTTACACAAAAAGGATATTGAATTTTAAACTCACACACATATCAAACCAAAAAAAAAGACGAAAAACCACATGTCCCAATAAATATGTGAGCAAGCCAACTCTCAATGTCATTTGACTCCCCGTTTATACCTTTCCGTTACGTTCAATAAACAATTTTTTTTTTGTCTTCTCGTCGTGTCGTTTGTTTGGCATTAGTATCGAATGCTGAACATACAGCAACGAAAGATTGTCTCGAAAATATGTTTTTCTTATAACAAAAAGTAAATTTCTCGTTCCTTTTCTTCGCTTGAAAAAAGGGCACCACAGATTATCATTTGCCGTGTTTTACGTCTTCCTCTTCGTCCAAATTTCATTCAAATGATAGTGTCAGAGGAGCAGCGAATGTTGTGTGTATAAATGTATAGATATACATGTTACTATTATACATGATACACACTCCATATTATACGTGTAATACAAAAGGGTTTCGAGATTTTATGTGAATGTGTATTGATTTTATTGCGAGAGTCGTATTACATTTAAGTAATGTAAAGTAGACAAAATATGCTGGTTTTGCTGGGTATAAATATGGGATGGTTTTATTCAGTAAATTGTGCTGTGTGTACACATAAAATATATATATGTACCACCACCGTACCGTCGTCGACCATCGTATTTGTATTGATTTTTAATTATGATAATGAACAAAATGAATGTGTCGCTTAGGTTTTCGTTGTTGTTGCATGGGAAAACTAAATTATTGGTTACAATTTTCAACAACATTTCTTCTCCCTTCGGATTTAATATTTTTCCTTTTTGCATTTTGCCCGTTCGCAAAACATTTTGTTCTGGTTTCCGACCAAAGACAAAACTTTTTTTTTTTAAGGAAAATTGTAATTCTGACGGTCGGGTGGTGGTATACAGCAACAACAACAAAAAAAAAAAAAACGAGTCGAACCAAATGATAGAAGTACCAGAAATGTACGGATGTGATAACATTAGATGATGGAATGCTACGACTCTGTGCTTAAATCGAACTCGAACTTATATACAGCGGAAATTTCATTGCTCCGTAATGTTAGCACGTATTGAAAGAAAATTGATTTTTCACGGGATTTATTTTGATGTTATACCCAACTAGCGAATGTGGTACACACAGATATTTTCTTCAATGGTTTTAGGTGGGTGCATAATCTTTTGATATATTGTGCGGTACATGTATATACGAGTTGAGGGAAATTATATTAAAATATGGAAAAAGATGACCGTGCGCAGAAAGAGCGACTACGGCGTTTTGTTTTGTTGTTTTGTTTGTTGTTCTCGATATAATTTTTTTTGTGTGTGCTGCTGCTGCTGCTCCTTCTGCTGGATGAAAAGTACTCTGCATTGCATAATTATGATGAAATTTAGATTGATTTTGGTTTTTTGTTTTAATTGCCACGAGATGATGAACTTGTGATGGAAACCTCTGGCCTTTTTTTATCAGCAACATATAAAGTTGCTGGAAACATTTGACATCGGTTTTTACGTTTGTGATGGGAAAGAGGAGGCCATTTATAGTGAAAATATTTCTGATATTTTCATGGCAAGTGTGGTGTACATTTTTATAACTACGCCTGCGGTTCAACTGGGTGTAATTGAAGAGAAAATGTCTGCATATATTCGTTGCTGTAGAATATTCATTCAATCAGATGAAAAGTGGGAGGTTGAAAATTACATTTTTTTTTCTTAGAGCGAGCGAAAAAAAGCGAACGCAATTGGAGACATCGTCTGAATATTTAGCGGAGTCACATAATTTTATAAATAAATAAGATTGAACGAAGAGAGGCAAACATTTTAATGACGACTGGGAAAATCATAAGAGGATGGAGGATATCGTAACGGAATGACGAAACAAGTCATCCAATTTAAAGGAACTGTAACGTTAAATTGGAAAACGAAGAAGAATTCAAAGATGTATCGTAACTTCAATCAAAGGTAAATTAATGGTGGACTGAACTAGTTATTTGTTTACCGAGTGAAGAAAAAAAAATATTCCAACCAGGTCGAATTGCTCGAATTGAAATTTTCTTTTTTTTTCAACGATTTTGATGTGTGCGAGGTGCGATTACCCGTTTTTTTCGCCAAACAAAAACATCAGTTTTTCAAAACAAAGACAAATTTGACAGTTCGGTGGAGAAAACTTCTGTTTTTCATCTGTCAAAATAAAAGGGGTGAAAATACACATTTTCTACACCGAACTGTCATCAGACAAATTGTCAACAAAACGTCATTTTCTCATGTCTAGTGAAGTAAATCACATATGAAATAGGCATTTGTTGACAGAGGGAAAAAAAGTTGGAATTTACATTGCGATTGCCACAAACCACCCGTGAAAATTAAATTTCCTACTATTTTCCTGATGTCAATATAATGCATTTCACAACAAAGGCTCCCGAAGGTTCAGCTAAGGTGGAAAAATAACTATTTTCTCGCCTGCGTTGTCACTAGTCACTAATCAAATTGCATCAATTAGTCTCCCATTTCCGTCCACACTGCCAATGTGCATTAAAGTCTACAATAAATGACAACCAGCGACCACCGTGTTCCAGTGGTTAAGAACCACGATAGGAAATTACTATCCACAACAAAAACCTCAGCGAATACCTGTCTCAATTCATACACCAACCATATCGGTGTACTAGTGCTATACCTCCGAACACCACGATGTAATCACATTTATTCGTTCCGGGGTGGAAACAATCAAAATTTACAAACGCCATACACGTAGCACCGTCAAAATAAAACGAAACCATTTTGGCTGGTTGCAAAACGTGTGCAAGACATAACGCTCAGTAGGAGCATAATCATTTATAAACATTTGGCAGCACTGAAGTATCTAGCAGACATGACGGTTCGTTACCCGTAATTTTCGGTTCAATTGGTTACATGTGAGGAAACAAAAAATTTGACGGAAGATATGAAGTAAAGAATCGACAGGTCATATAAAATACTGTCAAATATGACCGACTAATATCTTGCATGGATAACCTGTCCAAGACCGATGAACCATAAATAAAACGCTCAGATTCCCACTCGCACCAATCAATCTTTATTCCGAAAAATAATAACTCTAGGGTGTCGAGTGAAATAACCGCGCGCGCGGCATCTCATTTCTCATTTGATTCAACATTACCCATTGAACGAGAGAGGAGAAAAACAACAACAACCATCCAACAACAGACAAATCAACAATAACCACACGTAAAATGTGTGTGATCTCATGTACATGTGTGAATGCCTTTTTAAATAGTTCATTGTATCGAAAATTAGCAGCAGCAGCAGCAGCAACATCTAGCGACCATCTTATACTTCTGGCTGTACGGTGTATAAAATGGTATACATATGTATGTGCACCGATCGTATATTATATTGTGCTGTTACATATAAACATTGAAAAAGCGAGACACGCGACATGAGAAGAAATATTGTATAAAAAAGCACACAACTAATTAAACATCGAAGAAAAAAAAGAGTTTTTTTTTTGAGTGAAGTACCTATAATAAGATAAAAAACGATAGAAATATACCCAAGCCGAAAGGGAAAAAGATGAATTCGTTTGAAATGCGATGGTATTATTGCCTGTGTGTGTACGAAGAGAAAAAAAATTTGTAAAATTTTTTATTTCTATTTTTTCTTGTTGTTGTAATTTATGGATGACATGGTTATGTCTATCGTTGTGTGCACACCTTTCTGAAAAACGTTTTTCACTGTGAAACATTGTTGTTGTTGTTGTCGGGTAGTTGTACTTTACATGAACAAAAATGTTCTCTTTTGTACTCTTTAAACATCTTTTCGTTTTGAATTCCATTAACAGGCATCATAACGAACCGTACTGTCAAATAATAATGACGATAACGAGAGAAGGAGAGAGAGAGGACAGCAAAAAAAGATCTATTTAAAATTTTGCAATCGAAAACTGGATTTCATTTTCAATTTCATTTAAGCCTCGTTTTCGGTGTCGCGGGGCACAGAATCTTCAATGCTCGTTTCGGTGTGTATGATATAAGGAACAATGCGATACGAGGAAGATATTATGCAATTATTGGCATCATTGTTCATTCCACCGAATCAGTTCACAAAGTACACATTTGGATTGTAGTGTAGTGAACGCGTCATCATTCACAGCGGTATATGACGTCAACGACATTTAGTATTAAGTAAGGAAGCATTTCTCTTGTGAGGTTACTGATCTTTGGTTACCACACCAAGGCCAAACTTGTACGATTGTTGGGAAGCTTATCAATTTTCGATTGTTTCTGTGAGGTTTACATAACTGTAAGCGGGAGAGGAGTGATCAAAATGTTCAAATTGATTCAGTTGGTATCGAGTATTCCTGTAGAAACATTCAGTCGTGCTTATAATATACGAATGGACCAATTATATGCGTGCAAGTGTACAAGTAATAAAAAACTGAATTTGACTGACTACTTATGTGTCCCAACGTCTAATTGTTTTTTTTTTAAATGTGGCACTTCAATTGCCTTTTTGTGCGTTAAAAGAACGCTGAGTCACAAATACACAGCTGTTTAGCCGTGTTAATTCGATGCCTTTCTTACGAATTTCGAAAACTTGGTATCTATAAGAACGAGAACAAAACATTACCAATGTTTGCTCTTTCTACCGTTCGGTTATGTACCATTGCTGGCCGTTTCGTTTTTTTTTATTGCTCTAAAAGCCTGAATAACTGATAACTCTCACATGTACAGCACACCCTTTTTACCAAATTTTCTTTTCCTTTTGCAAGTCTTCGTCATGTATAGTTAAAACTTGAAACATTCAAACAAAAATGTGAATGAGCAGTGACACCTGATTGCTAATGTAAGCAGGATTATCAGTCATTTTTTTTGTGTGTGAGAGGAAAGTCGGTCATTCTTAGCCTAACGTTCATTCAACACTGAAATAATAGACAAAAGATTTCTCACAAAAAAAACGTCTTGAAATTGAATCCATTTTTATAGGCTTGCCAACACCGAGTTGTTATCCTTGGAATGAGTTAATAAATGAAAGTGAAAATTAATTCACTCACAGCTACTTATACTTGTAGCATTGTAGCTATACAAACGGATAGCCATTAGTTAAAAAGAAATTGAATATTTCTCGGTCTCGAAAAGTGTTCTTACACAGTAGATCACCGACCGACCGTACGACTAAAGAGGGATTGGCATAAGACTGGTAAATTCTTCGATGATGACAAGTCACTTCTTTTGTGGGATTATCACATTGAAATGGTATAAATGTAACGGATTTTTGTTGGTGATAATTTACGAACAAATTAAAGGTTCGGTGTCTTTTGACATCGAGAGTTATTGTGAATCAATTGCTGAAATTTACCGATAAAAATCGTCAATGAACAAAGGTTATCGATAACCACTACGAAAATACAAAATGACCCCTGGCATGCAGCAAAAAGTACTTTGAACTGATAACGTAAGCCGTTTCCTATAAATTTCTTGAAAACAGTTTTCCGTTAGTAAAGGTGAAAGATGTAATTGAACAATGTTCATTGAACAGAAGACATGGACTGACATTACAAGTTGAGTGGAAGACATTTTGTTGATAGAACGTGAAATAAATGTCATGACATACGTCCAAGTCTGAAGATTTTTATTTTGACAAGTGTGGCACCTTCAGCCCGAGCTGCGCAACCTAACAGGTCAAAATAACAAATATTTTACAAATGAAAACCCTGGGAAATTACTGTTTTAAGGCTATTGACATCAATGGAAAACACATTCGTTCACACCTTCTAGAAACTGCTATAGTCATCTATTATCGACTATGACGACAAGTATAATCCATGCGCTCTTGGTTTATGGCTCAGTAATACAGCAAAAAATTTGTTAAAACAAATGAAGTAAAAGATTGTACTCACTGCTCAGTTGGAATTGAGTCATTACTTCATTTATATAAGTGTCAAAACTCATTTTTCCGTGGTCTTAGTGAGTAAAATAACTTACGTAATTGTTTGGAACTTTGTGTGAGTACATCACTTGCCTTCACCTCGTACTGCGATTCCACACCTGACAAAAAAAGTTCCAAACAAGGTCGTAATCTACCATTGTACTTATCAATCTGCGGAAAACGCATTAACCAAACGAAGTAATAGATTTACTGTCGATATCATGATAAGGCTTTATAAAATGGTAAAGTGGCGGATGTGTCGAAATGCAAATGATTTGGTAAAAATGGTATTTCATAATGACAAAAAAATATTCTTACGGAAATGATTTAGGTATTTCAATGGACTTAGTTCAACAGTCAGCAGTGTGTACACCCTCATCCTCTTTTCGTCGAAGTGATTTATTTCATCCAACGAAACGACAATACAAATCGGCCGACAAAACGGAAAAAGAAAAATTACACAAAAATTTGTAGAGAAGTGAATGCATTACGCGGCACATTAAATTATAACTTGGACACGATGTTTGAACAGTTGAAATAAAAGTACAAAAAAAGAAGAAGAAGTAAATCGTATCAATGTATTGTATAATTGTATATTGTCGGTTTAGCCATTTTATAAGTTTTACGAAACGAAATCCGTAGCATGATTATCCGGTTTTTATTGTACATTGAGAAATAGGAGAAATAATAATAACGAAGATGGTCGAAGTGTGTAGTCTTCATTAAATTTAAAAAGACAAGAAAGAAACACACAGAAAAAAAACAACAAGAGAGAAAAGAAGAAAAAGAAGAAAAAAATTATTGGTGTCTTTCATAATTCTATTTATGTGTTTCACTTCACTCTGTGTGATGATGATTTCAAGACGCCATTGAAAAGTGATGTTATTACAATAAACACAAATTATTTCACCGATAAATAATGTAATGTAAGCAAATATAAGAATCGAAACAACGACAACAACAACAACAACGGCCAACCAAACAAGCGAAATGAAGAAGAAGAAGAAAAAAATCGTACACATTTGTGTGCTGTAAAGCGGAATTATACAGAAAATATATAGAAAATGTTCATATAAAAGTTAGAAGAAAAAAAGGTTAACAACCTTCTGACTTCACTTACAAAGAGCTATTTTCAATTAGAGATATATCTCCTATAAATTATTAAACATTTCTGTACATATATATATGTAAGTAACTAACTACGAAAGTCTGCTTCATTTACACTGGTCTTGTGCATTAATTATTTTTCGAAAAAAAAAGAAAGAAAAAAGTTTGCCTTTTACACACTACGTACAATACATTTTACAACACCAAAAATATCAAATGACTCTTGGTCGATCGGTCGGTGTTATTTCTTTCCTTCACTTTTTACATTTTCGATTAATTTTTCCGTTTATCACGTTTTTATTGAATGGCTTCACTTAAATGTTGCTGTTATGGAACTTTGGTTAAAACAACGAAACAGAAATAATAAAAAAAATCGTGAAGTTTCACATAAATAGAAAACGAAACATAGAAATCAATAAACTCGGTAAAATTCCTCTTTTGGTAAGTGCAGTCGACCAAATTCAATACAATTCGTAGAGAAGGTAAAATGTATCAAAAAGTTTTTCGTTCTTCGTTCAAATATGTCGTCATGTAAAAAGACAATCCGATATTAAATGGACATTTCGTTATTTTCAGCATTAAATTGAGAAGCTTAAAAAATTCATGTGACTGGAAATTACCGGAGATATGACCCGACATGCAGTCAATGGTAACGAGAAAATTGGTTTACAATGAGGGGGAAATTACTTGATGAAATTTTGTTCCCCCAACCACAAACTAATTGATGTGAAGGTCAATGTGTTAGGTAATCTTAACTGGTCGACCTTAACCTTTATAAAACAAAAGAACCATCAAAAATTGTGCTACGCTTGTCGTCTATAACATGACGTGACATTCTATCAAAAATTGTGCAGACTTATTGACGGCATATTCACCTTAAGAGAGATTAGTTTGCGATAATTTTAGGTTGAACTTTGTAAAAGGCTAACTCAGAAATTAATGTCATCAATCCAACCTAGGAGACAGACATTCTCAACGAACAAGCTTTGCTTCGAAAGAATGTTTCTACTTGCCACATTTTTTTCAATTTTTGAAATTTAGTTTTGCTGGCATGAAGTGTCTCACCTAGGTTTTTGGTATTCACATACAAGACACTTTCGTCACTGAGTCAAGAAGTGGGAAAATGTCGTAATTATCAACGTGTTCGTTTTTCGCGACAAAATTTGTTACATTCAGGATGCCCTCAGTACGATTCTAATCAAAAAATTTCATTCGTTAATTACTTCATGACTTCAAGACTCCTCAAACTTGTCATTAACATCGACCAACCGGGACGCACAGATTAATAAACTTACATAACTTAACCACCATGTGTTTCAAGTACGTACTCATACAAGTTCACTACAAAATTAAATTTAATTCACCGATGTGTGCAGTATGGTAAAAAAAAAAATTTGTAGAAGCACCAGGGAAATAGTATTAACACATTCGAAGCGTGAAATGTGTTTTTCTTTTAGTTTTAATGGCAACTAGCATTACAATCAATATTTTGAGCAAACAGTTTTTTTTCCAGTAATGTTTGAACAATTGGTTTATAGAACACTAGCAACGACTTCTATTGGATATTGGTGTTGAAATTGGTGCATTTTTAATTGAAAAATGTGTATGATACCTTTCAGTGGATGGCGCATGTTAGAATTTTAATTGTAACAACCGACTGATGGCCGATTATGGTTTATAATATTCACTCCGAGCCGGTAAATTGAACACTGACCAAAGATTCTTTAAAATCTCACCTGGAGACAATGTTACCCAAACAGATGAGATTCTCAAGAATCTTTTGTCAATGAAAGTTTACACTTGCGCTGAAGAAGTACCAGTTCAAACCATCAGAGAAGCAAGTAAATTCGAATCACCTCAAAGGTCGATTCATTTTCAACAAAACATTTTGTTCGTTAGCACAATGAGGTTGTCGATGCCAATGCCTTTTCTGAACGGAAAATTTACAGAAAACATTGTACAATAGTGGCAAATCATTCACAACTGTTCCATGTCCAATCTACCCTATATTCTAACCATTAATGTGTGTTCGCTATTGTAATAGGAATTTTTGGAAATTTTGTATGGAATTAATTGGCGTTATTCCTAAAAGACGTTCACTTTGTAGTAGAGGAGGGGATGTACCAAAAATGTCATTCTAATGCTATGAGGTGTTGGCGATTTCCAACGAAGAGTGCAACGCGTAGCAATAAATGATTGGACCAGTCAAAGTACCAAGGACTAGTGCTGACACAAGTTTGAAATGAAAAAAGTCCCAATAGAATGTTAACACGTTGCCGGTTATTGCGACTCGTCAACTTTAGGCACACCGGAAAATGCTAAGGCAGTCGACGAATATCTCCAAATAAATTTCTAAAAATCTAACGTGTTAAGGAGAGCGAAAACCAGTTAAATCTAACTTGTCTGTGGGTCAGCTGTCAAAAATTAATGAATGACAAAAACCGAGAGCCAAGCTCAGTTTAAATTTTTGATTTCTCTCATTTTTTACGTGTGAGTCCGGAGACCAGTTAAATCCAGCCGATCAAAAAGTATTCTCCTTTAATACTTTAATAGAAAAGACTCTAGTGTGGTAGGACGGAAATATGAAAAACTGATGTCGTTTATGAAGTACGACACATCGAACGTGAATTGAAAACGGTTCTTTGGCGAAAGGTTCTTATACAATGCTCAGATTTACAATTTATTGTGAATCAAGACCAAGATTCGCTACGTCTGAGTCGAGGTCTGAAGACATTCTAATTGAAGAATTTCAACCTTAAAGGTAAATGTCAAATTAAAATATTGAAAGTTTGTCGGTGACTTCACTGATGATTTATTATTCACACGGCATTTTCCGGTCAGGTCGGTAAAATAATTTTTTTTCGAAGATAAAAAACAGAGAAATGCGAAAAACGCTGCTGGAATTAGTAAAATTAGCAGCAATCAATTAGCAATGATTAGCATAGTTACATCTGACGAACGTCGAACATAAATGAATTGTAAATGTTTTACACACCGATCGAGGAGTATGTCACTCTAAATCTGGCCGCATTCACTTCAGAATTCGGTGTTGTATTTTCGGAATATAAATATTTGTCGATGTTTAGCGTTTTCTTCAAGTGTCTCTTATACTTACAAAGATAACAAGATTATGTTGACTTGACGGAAAAAGAGCTCGTTTTCGAATTATTACTATTTTTATTAGGTGCTGGTGCTGATTGAAACAAATAGTGTCGAAGACCGAAAAACATATTTCTGATTCAAGTTAATAAAATTTGTTAAAAACACTTACGAGAGCTCGTTTCAAATGGAAATACAATCAAACGATACGTCAGGCCAGAAAGATTGAATATACATGGATGATTTTTTCGTAAGTTCATTGCGCTTATTAAAATCGCTTACATACATAGACACAAACAACCGAACAAGAGAGACTTATATGTTTATTTATAATAAAATTATATAAAAGAATAGGACTAGTTCGCTGATAGCGAAAAATTTCTTTCGTTTTTGTTGTTGTTGTTGTTTTTGTTGTATGTTTATATATATAAATCGTGAGTATTGTAAAGTGCCAGTATGAAAAGTGTAATTATGACTTTTTTAACGAATAATAACGAATAAAATATGTGTAGTGTAGATGGTAGATGATATAGATACACCTATATGGATGTGAGAGCTCAGTGGTATACTTACTGATAGTTGTGTCTATGTGTTTATGTGGCGGAATATTTTTTTTTTTATT
This sequence comes from Bradysia coprophila, assembly GCF_014529535.1. Classification (NCBI taxonomy): domain Eukaryota; kingdom Metazoa; phylum Arthropoda; class Insecta; order Diptera; family Sciaridae; genus Bradysia; species Bradysia coprophila. Next base: position 949,594 of record NW_023503372.1, on the reverse strand, counting down.
TTCGTAAATTATTTTCTCTACCTCTTCTAGGTCTAGGTACACCATTTCATTATATTCATGTAAAAATACAATTATTTTGAGTATTAAACTCATGGAAGAAGAAAAAAAAAATCGAAATTAGTTTTGTCTTTTGTGAGTATAAGTATACATTTTGTGTACATACCACAAAACTTGGCTTATAACAATTGTTCTTCTTTTTCACCGAATGGTTTTTTTTTTTTTTTCAAAGTCTATACAACAACTAATGTACGTATGGTTCAACCACACCATATATTACATATACCTCCACATATTATTGCATATAAAATGCGTTGTCGTAAGCAAAAATGTTCGATTTTTTATCTCTTTCTTCTATTTATTTATTTTCTTTGAAAAAGTTGCTTTGTTTCAAAATATTTAAAGAAAAAAAATTTTTAAATTTATTATTGCGCATAAACACCATTTACAATAAATGACACGTTTCTATCATTTGCTCATCCTAATATAATCATTTAGACCAATAAATACGATGATATGACGGTAATATGAATAAATATTTTTTCAAAAAATTACTCAAACTTTGTATGTGGTCGGTGTTTGATGTTGAAGAACTTTCAGAAAGGGACTTTTAACTCAGTTGGTGTTAATCAGAGTTTCAAATAGGTATCTGTAGGTAAGGCATAAAAACCAGGAACTATTTCCCTTTTCTGACATTTTCCACTGACAAAGAAGCTTCGAAAAACTCACCTGTCACAGGTAACTTTGTCTCCAGGTAATCTGCATTATATGCCCCAGCTGTATTTTTTGTATGGGTCGCTGCAGCTGTGGCATCTATTGTAGATTACCTGGACACAAAGTTACCTGCAACAGCTGAGTTTTTGAAACTTTTTTGTCAGTGTCCCATAGTATCCTAACTTTTCTGAAAATGTTTCACAATTTCCCCTATTTTCGTTATCTTGGGAAACGGTCCAGGTAAAAATTGAATCGAAACCTGTGCAAGAAATAGAATGACAGAGAAAACGTCAGTTTAATTAGAAATTTGATTCAGCTGGTCCACCCATACAAATAAGACTGCTTATACGTCGTTATACGGTTTTAACAAACGCACACGCGTCCATGAAACTATTTCACATACACTTTTGTTTGCATAAGTGAACAAGCTTAAAAACAGCCGAAGCAAATTCCTACCTAAATTTCACTGACGTCCCCAGTAAATTCGAAAATGAAATGGGAAGTGAAAACGGGCATGGAAATAATATTTTCTTCCCAGTAACTGATCCCCGGTAATCGAAAACGTAAAAAAAAAATTCCCGGCCCATTGGTCGGCAAAGGAGTTTCCCGGTAAACAAATTTCCAGAATTCCGCATTTTTTCCTTGCCCGAGTAGAAAGACGATGAAGTGCATATCTGTGTCTAGAAATCGATGACACAAAATCGTTTCCATGATAAGTCTTTCTTAGTCTCGAGTCAGGTCGACCTGACTCTGATTTGAGCTTCAGATTACCTGAATCTGATTAGAACTGAACCTGAATTGAAAATTTTTATCTTACCCGAATTTGTGGACCAATAAAAATTCAGGCAAACCAGGTCAGATTTCAGGAACGATTGTAATTTTTTCAGGTATACCTGAAAACTTACCTGATTTACCTGAATTTCTTTTTATTTCAAATGTCAGCTAAATTCGGGCCAGTTTAGTCCGGAGTCCGGACTCAGATATTTTGGGGGTGGACTTGAAGTTCAGTTTCAGATCTTAAGACTAGCAAGTTACGGCTCCGATACTGTGACAAGTCATCCAGAGAAAAGATTTCTACGAGTACAAATTCAGGACAGTTATGAAATCTCACGAATTATGCAACGGTTACGATAGTTACCTACAGGGTCTCTAATAAACTTTTTATCGGAAAGTTGACATAAAGCGATTAAATATCGTAATTAGACTCTAACTTACCATAAAATAAGGTTTAAAAGGGGGGAGGGCTAAATGATATGTTTAAAGCTGATTATACCAGGATGACAGTGAAAGTAAAGTTAATGTTCTAAAGTCTGCCTATCGCCTTCGTCTCACCCTCATTCAATCCTTATGAGCGATTTTCACAATATTCTCCGAATAGTCCCAACAATGATTTGAATAAACAAATCACTAACGCTCGGGTGCAATACACACACCATCCGTTTGTACTTTTTAAAATTTGGCCAGCAACACTTTTAGGTAGAATGTGTGTTAATCTACTCGGCAAACCGTTCAACGTGTGAGCATCGAAAGTGGGTAAATGAATGCGATCATTGTGATTATCAGAGTTCTATAATGGCCGACACTAAATTCGCTGCATAATTATTATGATATTATTGTGTACGTTGGTCAATTCAAGATTTAACTTTTAATGGTTTTGACTTGTAAATGACGATAAAATTCTATTTGTGACACAGAAAACCGTTAACACAAAAATTTGCATTTGCGAGGAAAATTGATGCATTTCGATGCTGTATGATAAAATGGGGAGTCAAATAATTCATATTGCGATAGTAGCTGCTGTAAAAAAATCAATTTCATTTGCTAATTGTTTTTGGAGAGGAAATTTCGGCACAGACATTATGTCCACGCAAAAAATATGGTACAATAAAGTGCTTTGCTATGCTACTCGAAAGGAACGACTGTTGAGATCAAGAAATTAATGTAAATTACAGAAACGTGAGACGATGCGAAATGTGTTGTTCCAAAGTCTCCCAAAGAAAATGGCTGTCCGACTTCTCAAGTGAAAATTAATTTTACGTCGTCGAGATTCCTTCGTCGGTTCAACTTGACTCTTATGAACGTATCCCACTTTTCTTTGTTACCCTACTTTACGACCGAACAGTATCACAAGACTACACGATTTTCGGACACATTTCACATCAACTCATTCACTCTGAAGGTTGCGAAAACTGCGATTACTCACTGGACAAACAACCGAATGAAAGCGCTAATCGTTCTGTTTGATTAATTTAATCTCGGGGATATTCCTGCACAAATAGTTCCAACACAGTGTACATCATCGAAATTTGTGTAGTAATTGTTGCTGGCTTCTTATCTTATCTGGTGAAGGAGCATAAGACACAAACGATATTACGTGTACACAACATCGACTTTCACGATTAATGTGATTTATATCTGTCGGTTGGAGGAAGAAACTACACGAAGAAAGGAGGTTTCAATGACTCAAAATAAAAAATATTTTCGAGTCGATGGTCGTTCCACTTAAGTTTGTTAACATCTCTGACCTACCCCAAGAGTAAAAAAAAGTATTTCTTTAGTAGTCCGTTCTAGAGTTCAATTTACGACATTACACCATTCGTTCTACTTCGTGCATCAACAGGATGATCGATATGCTATATGCTGTAGAACAAGTTGTTTTATTGAACGAAAAAGTTAAACTCAAAGAAAACCGCAAAATGTAACTTTGGTATATTGTTCTGAAAATGTTCTACTTAAGCACCAAAAGTTTTATCAATTTTCTTTCGTCTTTGTCGAGATGAAACGAAAAACGTCAATGCCATCGACATATTTCTTTTAATTTTTTCATGTTCCATTTACAGGAAACTTGATATTTTCTATGACGAGAAGAAACAGCTCACAAGCATCCCATGCCATCGGATACTTGTATGAAGCGAAAATAAAAAAAAAAACAAACCAAAGAAGCTATCAGCATTGGACATTATGACTCGTTGTTAATAATTAAAAGTTTTTCCATGAATTTTTATTGAATGATTCTGAGCTGAAAGGAAGTCTTGCACAGTACAGGAAGGGATGGAAATGGTTTCTTGTCTCGTATTAAAAGATAAATTAACTTTTAATCTCCGGGTTTTAAAAAAAATCGAAATTGTCTGCTCTGTTCGAAGGGTTATTACCGGTATTCATGAGAGTCTAAATCTGAACCGAATGGAATAAATACATCGATGCCAGTGGCACGTCGACAATGTATATAAAATGCAGTCGTGTGACCACAGAGCAATTAAAACCCATAAAACAGTTGGGAAAGATAGAGTGAATGGATGGGGATAATTTCATGATTCAGACTGTTTGATATTATTCGTCAGCTTTCAAAATTGCTCGATTAAAAGAATGAAAAGGATGGACAAAACAAAACATTTTTTCGTGTCAATGTTCTGATGGCGAAAGTGTGTGTGACTAATCGAAGATGATAAGATATACGTATGAAGTCAGGATGAAATGAAAAGACGGTTTTAGGATGCCTCGTTTACCGAAATTTAATTTGCTAATTTTGAACAAATTGAATTAAAAAAGGGCACCGACCAGATCGGCAGAGAAAAAGCAAAACGGAACACGCCAAAAACGAGTGTTAAAATAGAGCGATGACCAGTTAGATTTAACTAAGCTAGGAGTCAGCTGTTTTATGAATGAAAATATATCTTTGTCGCACCACGGAATGAGGTTTCTGACCAGTTAACTTTAACTAATCTAATACAAATTTAAACTGGGCTTGCTCTCAATGTTTTTGTTATTCATTCATAAATTTTTGACAGCTGACCACAGTTTAGTAATATTTTATCTGGTTTTCGTTCTCCGTGAACACTATACAGTGTTAAAAGAGCGTAAAAGAGAGAAAAATGACCAGTTGCTTAACTGGTTTCGATGGGTGATACGTCAACATTTGTATGTAAAAGTCCAGTTAACTAGGAATAAACCAGTTAACTTAACTGAGCGTGATGGGTGAACACTCTTTTTGACATTCTCTTTAACACTATATATCGAATTCTGTCAAATTAGTTGTCAACAGCATTCAACAAATGAAAATTTTAAATAAATTTTTTGAGCTTTGAGGTTGGGTGACAGTGACAACTTATTTGATATATCAAATGACATTGATAATGATCTATTGAGCTTAAGAGCAGATGTTGCATCATGACTCTATTCTCTCGTCTCTCATTTTGACGTGTGACTTCTGCCCTTGACCCTTAATAAAAGAAATTGCTTGAGAGAAGAAGGTAAAAAGTATTGGGTCCATAGTTCGACATCAAGTGCCTACCTGCTCGATTCTTTTAAAATTTGGATTTTAGGTTTAAATTCTTTCAATTTAAAATAAATTCAGTTTGGGAAGCCCAGTAAGTAAATATGGATTGAGTTTTACACACACGAGATCGGCTTAATTTCGGAAGTAAACACACGAGCAATTTTGCGTTGATGGGATCAACAACGTTGTTGCCATTTCCATTGTTTATGATCAGAGCGAGAGGACCGAAGACCAGTCTATTATAAGTTGTCTTGGGGTACTTGTCAAAATATTGCTTTCTCTTTCATCATAACACTCTATAAGATCAGAAGGGAAAACGTAACATAATTGTCAATCCCATCAATGCAAAATGGCTCGTGTATTTTCGGCATTATAAGCATGGTGGTGGATTGCAGTGGCTTTATTGAAATAAATTCCAAATGTCATCATACAAAGACAAATGTGACCGGATAAGTTACTGAACGAAAAACGGTATAAACAGTGGAATCAATTGCTCAAATGTATGTTTAGATGACAATAGTTCACCACCCCCATACCCCCAAATGCCATTCTTTTATGGACACGTACGTCAGTTAAGCAATTTTCAGTGTTATATTGAAAACTGAAAATGTGAAAAAAAATTAATAAAATTTGGAATCGACCGATTCTCCGGTGTATAGTTTTACACACATTTAATAATAAAATTGATTGTGAAAATGTATAACTCTCTTGCAACGACAGGCCATGCATGAATAAACACTATACTCATACAATTATAATAATACAATTTCACCAGCCAAATACACACGATTCGAACACAAATTGGACGCGTTTTTTGTGTGAATTTTAATGAAAATTAAAAAAATTAAAAAAATGGAACTCTGAAATGTATAACAGAAAATTATGATATATCCAACGAAATGTTGGGTTTGTATGTTTCGAGAAAGAAGAAGAAGAAAAAACACGACGTGGTATATTATACATACCGCAATATATTACATTCCGTACGTAGAGACACAAAATTATTACATCTATCTGTCGAACAGTCGAACTATACGAAAAACGATTTTTTTTCCTTTAAACAGAGTGTATGAACACACAAGAGAGATAATATACAAAATATAAAATAAATTCAACAAAAAAAAACGTCATGGAGAAGTTGAAAACGCGTATAATGAAATATTGTACATGGAATAGATATGGCTATAAACAACCGAACCAACATACATCCATATGCATATAATTATAAGAACTCAATAAACTCCATGTTAGATCGGTTCGGTTTTAGGTATACACTTTTATACCTAATTAAAACAAAAAGTCAAAGAAAAATAATAATTCTATTCAAACACACCATCGTAGTCAGAGACACTTCACTCGGCTTTTGTTTCATAAAAGCGAATTGAATGTAATGTGTGTCTCGAAAATGTTGGATTTTTCGTAATTAATTTTTTTTTATTATTTTGTTTAACGAAGAAATTTCGAACATGTGAATTTGGGAATGTCAAGACTATTACCTTTTCAGCCAGACTACGAAATTTTTTGGAATGAACCGACCGTCACGAATATTTAATTTAATTTCACTAACACGGTTGTGTGTTTTTTCTCTCGCTCAACTCGGAACAATTAGAATGAACCAATTTTTTTTTCTCTACAGTTTCTGCGGTGCAATGCATTCGCAATTCATCTATCGATTTGTTGAAAAACGTCCTTGTTTTCCTGGGGTATATAATTCCGATGGGTAAACAATATGAAATGAACGCGACAAAATTCACATGCAATTTTTGATTCACCACAAAACAAAACAAAAAATTCGTTTTAATTAAATCGAACAACAAAATCATCCGTCCGACCATGAAATGAAAATCGTCATCATCATCATCAAGTTCGACATTTTGATGAATTATAATGTTTGTGAACCGAAAGAATTTCACATCGAGTGAAGCACCGAACGAGAATTTTTTTTTATATATTCATTCTGTTTCAGAAATGTCGTCGCTTTATAACACACATTTTCCATTGCGAATGCAATTCACAATATGGTGTTCGATGTGTGTTCATTAATAAAAACTCCCGAAAACACCGATGATAGTGGAGAGAGGTGTATAATATCCGTAGTGCACAGAACATACAGAACATTTTAGAGTGAGCTTCTTCCTTTCGCCCCGAATAATGCGAACCAATTTGTCCCGGAGAGACGGAATGGAATTGAAAAAAAAAATGTTTTGTATTATATGGAGTGCGGATCAATCATTCGGAGGGTTTTTTGTTGTTCGATTTTTTTCTTCATTTTTTTTTTTCATTCAGGAGTTTGATTAAAAATTAAAAAATGTTCGTTTGTAGAGGCGAAACAATTAATGAAAAAAAAAACATACAACCGTCACTTCGCAGTGTAGTAGCGGAGAGATTTGTTATTTGAGAAACGAATATACGCCGCCGCGGTTAAGTCGACGATTCGATTATCATTGTCTCTTTGAAAATTGTATATCTCCTATACATTTTTCAATATATAATTACTTCACAAAAAAAATATATCTAAATCCCATGCACACACCATATAGACGACGGAGAAAAAGAAGCAGAAGAATATTATATATATACGGCAAACACATTAAAACCTCCTAAGTACACCAAACCGCATTCGTATACACATTTACATTTCAACTCAAAGTGAAAAAAAAAAACAGAACAGATGAAAATTATAAAATCAAAATCGCCATTACTTCAATAATTGGAGACAAAAAAAAATTTTATGAAGGGTCCAACTCGGCAATCCGGGGTATTCAATTGTGGCCGTTCTGTTAATCCATTGACAAATTTCATTCATTTCCCAACTACCAATTAATCCATACACAGCTATAAATTCGATTCAAATCGATCACATTTTTACAATTATTTTCTGTCTACTTACTCCGTATTTTGATGCGAGACAAAAGCAAGCGTTTCATTTTCTACCACCATCATTAAAAAAAAAATGCCGAACCATACACTTGACGCGAAAATTGTTTTTACCGTCGATTTTTCTGCGGTTTTCCGATTTTCACTTAGCTACAAACACTTAACAAACTAACGACTAGAGTTTATCAATATTATTTACACTAAAATGCACAGTTTGTCTAATAATACACAGCGAATTAATATTGTTGTACGGCAAAACGGCACCACCAATTCTCCATTTTTATTTCTTTTTACAACCTGATGTTGGTAACACTTCACTTTTTTCAAAATTTTCGTGTGTATTATGTCGGTAACACTGATTTCATCTATTTACCATCACTACCACCATATTTTTACTACACTATAATACCATCACACTATGGTAATAATAAAAAAAAACTAAAATTTAAAGAAACCGACACACAGCGCGACTACAAAATGATAAATAAATAAAACCACAAACGTTTTTGATTGATTGGTGAGAGCATCGGTAATGGATGCAAATAGTTTTCTTTTAGTAGCCGATTTTCGATAGTTTTTCGCGGCACTCTAGATTGTCGAACATCTTCTACACACAAATATCTCATTCGATTTGAGCGAGATTGTGACTTTTGCTTTATATTTTTTTTGCGGATTAATAGTTTACCATTATGCGTACGCCATCTGTTCGAATGACAGTGGCATGACAGCGCGGTCGTTTTTGGTGGGATTGTTTGAATATTTTTTTCGAAAGTTCACCGGTGTGAGTCTTACCGGTGTGGAGCTTGTAAATTTCATTCGAATAACTGACAATGACCAGTCACATCTGGTTCAATGTAGATGCTATGGTTTCATAAACGTTGCGATTAAGAGGGCAGACTAGGTGTGAAGTAGGCTGTAATTGAAAAATTGGTTTTAAAATTAATGTAGACCATTTAATGAAAATCTGTTCCAGCAATTAGATGAGCAATATGTTTATCTATCTCTAAAAAACGAAAAACGATTTACAATAAGCAACAGTTGGAAGAAAACCGATTTCCAAAATATGAACGTCGCTTAAAGTTAGGCTATGCAATATTTTTTTGGAAATCGGTTTTCTTCCAACTGTTGCTTATTGTAAATCGTTTTTCATTTTTTAGAGATAGATAAACATATTGCTCATCTAATTGCTGGAACAGATTTTCATTAAATGGTCTACATTAATTTTAAAACCAATTTTTCAATATATAGCCTACTTCACACCTAGTCTGCCCTCTTACAATTGTCCTACCAACGATTTATTTGGACGTCAATTACCTGAGTTATTATCACTCGGTATTTTGAAACAATTAGAATTAGGAGGAACCCAGATGTAGTTGGCCAGATTGATTGAAAATTTGATTGACAATTATTCATGCGAGTTTTTGTCTAGGTCGGAGAACAAGCAAGATAGATCGAATGATAATAGGCTCAAAACAGGTAAAGTCAAACTGAATTTTAACTGATGATTTTACCTGAAACCTGATCTGAGCCTGACTTGATCAATTCTGAATTGACCTGCAACGACCTGAAATCTGAAACATAGAAATTAGGTCGAGCTGTCAGGTCAGGTTTCAGGTCGATGTGAAATATTTTGATAATTTTGTATGAAAATTTCTACAAATTTGAGGTCAGCATGAAACCTGTCAGTTTTAAAAAATTTCACCGCAGTCGATCTACTTTGAGCCCTAAAATGGCTGCTCGGTCTTGGCGCGTCCTTCAAATTTGTCACAATTAAATAGTGTTGGACGACGCACTCTTCCGTCGTCTTTTCCTGTTTCTCTTAGGTGACAATTATTCTAACACCAAAACGTCACTGTGCACCGCAAAAAAAAACTTCTTCTTTGCCCAGCACAAACTTCAATTTAATTTCTTCTTTTTACTCGGTTGTGTGACCAATTCAACACTGCTACTATCATCCGACACCGCCACTACGTCCCGTTCCTCTGACACATCCATTTGCATACCATCGTCCGTATCATCATCCGAATCGTCATCATCATCGTCATCGGTGTCCGATTTGGCGGATTTGTTGGCAATCTTTACTGTCATGACGGTTTTGCCGTACCTTCTTGCCTCTGTTGAGGGAAAAATTCAAACAAAATTCAATTGCAAAGGGTCAGTAAAAAATGGACTCTTGGTCATACCGGCTCTCAGAAGCAGCGAACGGCATATGTGTGAAATTGCCGCTTTAGATTGCTCTTCACTTAATCCGAAAATCAGTCCCCTGATGTTAGATGCTTGAGTTAAGGAAAACATTTTTTTTTTGGGAAAATGTTGATTTCGTGAGCACTAGACATTTGAGTCGGGATAAGGATAGAAATGCGAAGACCTTACCCCAGGCCCAGAAGGCTCAATAATGAAATATCTGAAATATCGACAGATACATTCTACACTGGGATTTAAGTCTTAAGACGCAAGGCCTTTTCACGTTTCATTCTTCTTATTCTACAGACAACCTCCAGTTTGAAACTTTCAGGAAGTAATCTTCCAAAAACCCAAAACCTCCGACATTTTTGAACCCTCAGAGTTTTCATACAGTAAAGAACTCCCGGCAGTGACAATTTACTTAATTCAAAGGCCAGTCCCATCCCGAAATTTTTCCAGAATTTTCCCAATTTCAAAAGGATACAAATTCGCAATATCATACGGACTCCGAACGTGAAACTTTTTCGTCGCTCCACTGGTAATGATGATATTCTTTGACTTCCGTTGCGACGCATACGTATGGCCGATCGTTAGGATCTCCTTCCGTTGGTTCGAGTCAACGATCATCGGCGAATACCGGACTTCAAAGCCCATGCCACGCCGAACGGCCAATTGATAGTATTTGTGATTGACGATAACGGATCGGGCACCATCGTCCAGATTCATTCCGACAATGTCGCCAAGGAATGTCGAACAACAATGTTGCATGGCCTGATCGGTTTTCGGTATGCCGGCGATGATGTTGTACTTTTTCAGGTTTTGCGAATTGTTCTGAAAAAGTTTGTTTTGATTGAGTGGAAAGATTACTCTCGACATGATGGAGCCTTACCATGGCATGGTTTATGACGGAATCAGAGTAGGTGATCGTGATTCTATTCAAAATTTTCAGTTTGTTTTTGAATTGTTCCCTGAATTCATCTAATGGAACTGGTACCGGGAATATGTCACTTGATTTCTTCGCTTCTTTGATATGATCGAATGGTTGATCTATGGCGACAGTGCGATATCCGTCTGGAAAACATAATGAAAGTCGTTTAAGGACCCTACAAACTCACTCGCGACATTGAATATGTATTTGCAAGTGGAAAGTCGAATTATCCCGAAGGTTTAGAGCGTCCAGATTTACTCCTTTGTTCCTGTCGTGGACATTGATCCATTTGTGCACATTGAGAATTGTTAGTGTTAGTCTTAAATACAATGCATATAGTCCTTCAGCCTGTAGAGCAGGGTACCTTTGATTTGACAGTAGCTAAGCTTTTAGCTTAGTGACGGACGATTTAATCAATCAATGTTCTACAGGACGTATAATGCGTAAATTTGAAGAATTCTACAGGATCTAACATCGCTGTACGCCTTCCTTCAACGACTATCACAATAATCTCAATGTCTTAGACAGTAGTGAAACAAACAAATAAATTGGGCAAAGGACATTATTCCGAAACTTGTTTCCATTGGCAAGTATACACCGGCTTTTAACAATTCACTTTGAAACAGTGCATTCAATTACATTCGTAGAGTTCCTGTAGAATTCTGCACAATTCGTCATGATCCTTTGTATACGGCACACACAAATCGTAGAATGATTTCCCTATTTCCATAATTATCTCGTCAACAAGTTTTTGTAAAAATCAAAATAAATCTTTGACAGTTTCGCAATCTTTACCGGTGATAACCGTACACATGAATCGGTGTTAGTGCATGTGCTGATGGGTGGATGACATTTTGGGTGAACCGGGTAAACACAACAAAATACCCAGTTGAAATAAAAAGAGTCATTGAAATCGGTAAATAGTTTTGAATAGCGCGGATATTTGAATATTACTGCTGAGTTAGAGAGCAACGTAAAAGTGACAGATGCACAATTACAACTCCGAATGTCATTCACATTTCGCATCTGTCACATTTACATTGCTCTCTAAATGGCCAGTTGCATGAACCGCTTTTTTTTATTTGGGAAATGTCTTTTTGTGACGGTAGTGCATAACTCTCCTCATTTGATGGGAATGAGTTTTTTTTTTACTATAAACAATAGCACGAGTAATCATCTGCTATCGACAACAGCAAGAATAAATAAAGACCTTTCGCTGGTCTTATAGAGCAAAAGAATGCTGAAACAAACGAGGTAGAAGATTTTGCATCAAGCACCTTACGCAAAAGAGGTAACAGATGTTATGACTGTCGATGTCGATACACTTACCGTTTAATAAGTCGACCTTATAAAAATGAATCGATAACTTCCAAAGTATGTGTTGTACAGTTTTGGTCTGAAATATAGAGTTCTTGGCAAACAAAATTATTGAAGGAAGTAGGGTCCCCACGGTTGTTTTGAAACGAGATTAAATAGGAAACGCCGACCACCAATAAATTTTTTTACATGCTACATGCGTCGAAAACCGTACTTTTCATGTTTGAAGCACGTCTTTCGACGCCCTCAGCATGTAAAATCTATTACAAAACCCGGGATAAAAGTGAAAAGTCTCGTTTTCGTGTGTTTATTGACCTCGGCTTCGCCTCGGATCAACAAAATTCACACGAAAACTCTACTTTTCATCTTTTTATCCCTAGTCATGTAAAATACTATTTCATTTTATTAATCAGTGATGGACTGATTTGTAACGATACCAAACATGATACGCATCGGTCAAAATCAAAAAATATCAATGAATGGAAACTGTTTTTCGATACGTAATTCCGCAAAAAGACGGTTTTTTTGCATTTCAAGTAATGCGCACAAAAATGTAAAATATCGAAGGCTTTCATTACTTCTTCTTACTCTTTTTCGACTGTACGAAGTCTCTGGTTACTTTTTTGTCTGTCTGCACATAAAATTACTATGTTAAACCATGTTTTAAGCTTTAAAAAATTTGAGAATTTTGAGAAATCCGGTTTCTAAAAAATAGTCCCTGCATCATCCTGATTGGAAGTGACAAAATATGTGGATATTTCAGGGATTTTTCGAAGGAACACCATTCCTTAGGTCAAATGATAAAGAATAGCGAAAAAGATTTCCTCAAACACCGCTCAAACCTGTAGAATTCTAGGATTTTAAAGACTTTCGACTATTTTTAGCTTCCTTTCTGGACGATAGTTGGTACGGATAACTCTGACTCTTTTTTGTTCCTTTTTGAACTTTCGGTGTCGTTCAAGTGGTAGTAGGTTGGATCCTACCGATCCATCTATCCACATGGTCCACCATCTTCTGAGAACTGTTCAAATTTTGCGTCATTTTTTTTACAAATTTTTGTGCGCAAGCAACTAAAATAATAGCAACTGTTTTGGAAGTATGCACAGGGACTTGTGTCACATTTCCCTTTGTAATGCTTTCGAATGACTAATTTTCCTAGATGGAAGTGTAGATACAGACTAAACAAAAATTAAGTCGGGTTTTCTTATTGTGTAAGAGATTGGTTCGAAAATGGAGTTCGCAAGGAAGATTTGAAAGAGGCGCTCAATGCAATATTCCCAGTCTTTATTGATGTATTAATCAAATCCCGTCAATACCGGCTGATCGAATACAACTTTGTTTTGGCTTTTGATTGTGTAGAAACAGATTATTTCTGAATCGTCATTTTTCATAAGATAAAGTTTTTCGATTAAACATTTAAAATGCCGCACCTGCGAATCGAAACTAATGTCTCCAAAGACGCCGTTCCCAAGGAATTGCCACAAGAACTTTCGAAATTGATTGCAAAATTGCTGGGCAAACCGGAAAGTGTAAGAAAAAATTTCTAACAAAAATGTCTCGAAACCGAATACGGCAAACATTTCTGTTTTGTTCCTCCAGTATTGTTGCGTCACTATCGTTCCCGATCAATTGATGGTATTCGGCGGTACCGATGAACCGTGCGGTCAAGCCTGGCTCATGTCCATCGGTCAATTGGGAAAGAAGGAAAACATGGCCCATTCGAAGGGAATTTTCGAGAAACTTTCCAAAAGTCTTGGCATACCACCGACTCGCATGTACATCACTTTTCAGGACGCAGAGGCCATGAATGTGGGCTATAATGGAACAACATTTGCTGAAATTTTCGGAAAATAGAGATTAGAATGCGAGTAATGATCAAAAATGTATACGGCCTGTTGTAACTTCCGCACGCAAATAAATTAGGATCGAACACTTTGATTGAACTGTATCACTTTCCTGGAATGACCTTTTGAGTCGTGGTGAATTCTGTTAATGAATTACATTTCTGACTACTGAGGGGAACACGCCTCACTCCCGGTAATACTTTTCAAATTCCACAATAGTTCAACAAACTGGTTTTGTGGATACCCAAAGCGTGTTGACTCCTCTCAGTCTTCCCTTCCTTACTCAAAGATAGTACAGTAGTGAGACCAGCAGAGAATCTTATGCACTGAGACGAGTAAGCATTTCCCTGCAATTCTTCGAGCTATTTTCGAAGCTTCTAACAACTGATCGTTCTTGTGATCTGAGCATTTTTAATAGGATGATGGCTTCGTTAACTTTAACATTTCACTTGCAGAATATTTTCGGTCGTTGTGATCCTATGGTAGTTAAAACTAATGAAGTAGAAGATTTTCAGTCAATTTATTGAAAATACTAAACTCAAAAGAAGTATGCAACTCAGATAACCTGCCTCCCATGATTTTTACTTCCACAATACTTCCAATTTCCGGTTCCTGGTTTCACGGTTTTTTATGGACTTAAGCGTCATATCGCCAAATCTTCAGGCGATTTTTTTAACTTTGGGAACAAGCGGTCTCCGATTTTAATGAGTGATAGTTCGTTGGATTCGTCTTTCAATTCTAGGAAACACGTATCTTTCACTTTTTCTAAAAAAAAAATGTTTTCTGTGAAAAGAACTCAAAAGCAAAGACATGTCAGAGGGTACCGAGAACAGTTTTTCGGCAATAACTCAAGAAAAAATTATTTTAAATTGTTGTAATGTTGTACGAATGTCGGCCTTGGAAAGACCTACAGGTAGAGTATACGCAGTGCTTGGTGCGAGTACATCCACGAGAGTTATGACTAAAAATATAGTGAATGTTCGGAGAGTCCGGATTCTCTGCAGCTTCGTTGTTCCACGAAACTGAGTATGGGGTGTTGTAGCTGGCCTCACCCACTATCGTTGCACATATAAATGAACCCAGTACGTTTGTGCTACAATCCCACAGATGTTTTGGAAAAAAAGTTAGTGCCAAAATGGAGATTTTTTCCTTCTTTCTGAGGGCTCTACAGCTGGAACAGCATCTGGAACGGTACTACGGCCGTCATTTTTTATCGTCTACTATTCTTTTACCTTATCAATAGAAAAACGAGCTATCACTCATTAAAATCGGAGACTGCTTGTTCCCCAATCGCCTGAAGTCTTGGCGATATGACTCTTAATCTCAGTATTGGTAAGCGTATTTATAAAGGACAGGTTGCTATCTATGATCCGAGGAAGATTTTACGCGTATACCACTAAAAAATCAAAAATATTTCCTAGAAAAGTTTGACTGGATTCAGCAGCCACAGTAGAGAAGACAGTAGATTATCGTGTTCAGATTTAACAGAAATAGAAATTTACTAGTTATGCTATGCACTGAGCATCGAATGTTTGGTACTGGTACTGTAGCAACTTTAACAGTGGAACACGAATGTTTTCGGCTGGAAGAGACTTTCCATGTTAAATCAAACATTACATTTCTCTCTCACATCTCTACATCAGAGACGAAACGAAGTAACAGATTCGTTAATTGTTGATTGTTAGCCGTATGTGATAGATTAAACGACTAATAAGTAAGTACGGTCTCTACGTCAGCGAAAGATTAACGTAACGCGAAAGTAAGGATGTGTAAGACTTATATTGATATTGATATTACATAAAGCCTGTGGAACGACGAATACTTACGAGTAAAAATCGTGCATGAATTGGACAACAAACTTTTAATTTTTCATTCTGTTGTCACGTCTTGTATTCGAAAAGGTGTTCAAACTTTGTCCGTTCATAGGAATTGGTGTAATCGATTGGTTTTTACATGTAACTTGACTTGGTAACTTGGTTTTATGGCCTTGGCATAGAAAAATTGACATACAAAAAACTGACTCAGTTCAAAATAACAAAATTGGTTTTATTAGACCGAATCTACTTCGTTCTTTGCCGTGTTCACACAAGACAACGTATGCGACTTTTGTCATCATTGAAGAGCTTTGAGTTGTTCTGAATTTCCAGTAAAAGAAATCATTGTTCGCTCACTTCCGTTAGAATTCAAAAGAAGTTCTTCACAGCCAAAAAATCAATTGAAGTTGCTTGTCCTGAACACGGCCGTTTTTTTACTGTACAAATGATGAGTCTATTCAAGTCAATTGAATAGAAGACGTAAATCCTTTATCGGTTAAAACTTGTCACTACTAGTGTAGTGCGACGCTGATGTTAAAAAATTATGTTATTTTCCTATGCACAATTGGGCAGCTCCGTTTTGCTGTTATTCTCCTTAAAAGCACGTCTCTTCTCTATAAGAAACTTATGTCCAACACAGTCGATATTCTCTGTATAACACTTATCCCGACAGCAGATTTTGCACAATTTGAACACACACTTGAGACCCTGAAATCAACGAAATCAGCATTAAGTTAAAGCATACCATTGGTAGGGGATACCATCATTGGTAAAAACTGAACATACCACCGGATTGATTAAATCGATGGAACAAAGCTCCAAATTCCGGTCTCTTTTCGTCGTGGCTGTACGTTGTAACGGCCGTCGATTTAACCGTTTCAGCTTCTTGGACAATTTCCGGGAAATTTTATTTCCATCCGAATCGAAGAATTCTCGCTTAACTGTGGCCGGATCGATGGCCTTTCGGAATTTTTCGGCCTGAATACGTTTGTGTTCGTTCGGCTCCAAACGAATGTACTGTAAAATCAGACATTCCGGTTAGAATTGGTGATTTGATTGTTAAATGATCACTTACCGGTTGGCAAAGCCATGGTGGAAGGGTCAGGTTGAAAGAGATCTCCTCCGTTCGAAATTCCGTATCATAGCTACACGGCTCGTCCGAGTACACTTTGTCACCCAGGTGAAATGGTAAGAATTTGTCTTCCAAAGTTTTGATGACGTCACGGAATTCATTTGGTTTATTCGCCACAGCCAGAGCCTCTCTTATTTCGGAATTGGTTTTTAAATTCATTCTGGAATAGAAATGTGTTTCAGGGTAAGACACCACTGCACCGACAATAAATGGCAAACGCAAAAGCACTTACAAATGATGAAATAGTTTGAATAAATGACCTCGGATGTAGGACACCGGACAGGGATACTGTTCGACCAAATCAATATACTCGGACGCCACGTCCCATGTTAATGGCACAACTCGTTCGAAAAAGCATGGATTGTGTAAGTTTCCCTCCGCTGTCATAACTCCATTCGCATTAGTTGCTTCGATGCATCGATCTATGTCTTCCATGGACAATATGTTGCCGTTCGCAAACATTGGAATCGATATGTTCTCTCTGAAAATAGCGGAAATGATGAAACAAATGAATAATTTGTGAGAACTGTGCCTAATGTAGACATTTAAATAGTCGGCTGTCCTGTCCTGATACAGTTGAAATGTCTCGCATCCACTGTACAGGTAATTCGATCAGTAATTGACGGCTGAACAGTTTATTTGTTTAAACAGTCCCTATCGATCGAAAAACTTTCCGAATTGTCCTTCGTCACACTCTCCCCACATTCAGCACACTCGTCAATCAAATTATGGCAGAAACAAAAATATTCTCACCGAACAATTCGTATGATATTCCAATCAGCTAATCCAGTTAACGGTCCTTTCTGCTCTCTAGTTCGCCCATGCACAGTCAACATCGCACAGCCGGCACTTTCCAGCATTTTTGCATAACGAATCGTTTTATCCACATCGTCGAAAACTCGAATTTTGCATGTTACAGGCACCAGCAATTTCGTATGAAGTGTTGACACTGGGGAAAAAATGAAAAGTTTTTTTTTGTATTTTAACTTTCTTTGTTAGTTTTCAATTTTTGCTGTCTGAAAGGTAACAGAACAATTTTGCAGGATGTGCAGTTTTATCAGGAGTGCTTGTTTACTAAAACTTTGCTAAAGGATTTCTTTTACGAAAGGAGGTAAAGAAACGACGGCTTCTTGAAGAGATGGTGAGTTCCTGAAAGAATGTCGACTCCTTCTTATTTCGTCGATTCCTAAAGTCGTCGATCTTGGTGCACGACGACGTCAGTGTCAACTAGACACTGTCTAGTATTATGATCCACGGTGATGAAAGATGATTCTCGATGCGAAAAGTTGAAGACAGGTCGAAACATTTTTCTCTGATTTTTCTTCATATGTTTTTTAAGGAATTTCTTAAACCAAAAACGACCAAAAAATACTTTCTAAATTTTTAATATTCTAACCGTCGAAGTACCAGACAAACATTTTGAATCCATAACGAATGCAGAAATAAACGACAAGCCCAGACTAATACGATGTTATAAAGCAAAAATTATGTTTAAAAAAAATGAAGTAAAAGATTCGAAATCAATGTCCTAAACATACGTAGATCAAATGAAGTAATAGATCCGATAGTAAAACTTCTGGTGTTCTGGCCGTCTGTGAAAGCTTAGGTTCTACAAATTTTATATAGATACCGAAATCACCCTAATTGCCTCGAGTGCCAATTTACATGTCTTGTGTCTAATAAGCATTCATCGCTCAGTGCCATAAATTGCTATTGTAAACTTTACAATGTAAAGGTACAAGTATCAGTAACGTCAAATTTTTCAAGAGTTCGATTTCAAAGTTTCTTGTAATTAGCTCTGCATAATTTGTTCCTCTTGAGAGCTCTGGACGATTCAAAGCCCTCGATGAGTTATAATTTTATCGATGACCAACAATTCTTGGGTAGTCTCGATGGGTCGTGACCCACAAAGAATTGCTATCGTGCGGATGGTTAATATAAAACCGGTTGCTACGACACAGACAAATCGATAGACAAGTCAGGTGGATATTATACTAATTCCATAAATCGAACGTTCAACATTTCGAGATCCCTTTCAGAAACGCCTGAACATCTCCTATCGACTGCAACGACTAGAATGAGCAATGACCTCCAGTCAGAGTGGTAATATTTTGAACATACAAAGTTATAGCCTCAACAATGATATCACGATACGATTGCCGATTCTAAAACTCGATTTTAAATTACTTTTACCAGAACATCAGAAGTTCTTCAGGTGATCAGGTATCTCTTCAATAAACTCGATTCTGAAAAAAACCTGAGTTTGGTACACAGGCTACCTGAATCAGAACTGACGAATTACAGGCTAATTTTTTTTAAATCAGATTCAGGTCAAAATCAATGTTCACAAAATTTATAATTTCATCGAAAGGATTGAATTTAAAATCATATAAGCTAATTGGACCAAATATATTCAGTTTTTTTTTTTACTATTTCGTATGGCAATTTACATGAATACAAGTAATTATCACATCGCATACTATCACACTGATTCAAAAAAGAACAAGAAAACAAGATTAAGAAAAATCTTTTAATCAAAAAAGTAAAAGCTCGAAAAAAGAACGGTCCAAACCATCATAACGCAATGTCCATCGACCGGATCCACTGTACTGTTGTAGGTGTGACTTCGTGAATTTGTTGGATGCCACCGATAGACTTTCGTGTAGGGCAGTCGTTTACAATGTGATCGGTTGTTTGGGGGACGTCATCGCAATCACAGTTCGGCGACTCGTTCATGATCAATTTGTACATCATACTAGCACATCGACCGTGACCAGTTCTGATTAGGTTGATACGGCTTCAAACTTGTCTTACCTCAGAAATGCCTTCAACTTTAGTCGTCGGTTCGTCAATGAGTTGTTGGTTACGTAGATTTTCGGCGGCCCATAATTCCTTCCACTTTTCATTCGGTTCGTAGGTGAAGTCATTGAGAGTGAAAAAGGCTTCCTTCCACAAAGGTTTTCTGCACTTCAGTCTCGAAATTGCTGGAGCGTCGGAAAGGTCCGTGTGTATCGGGAGGAATGGATTCGCCGATATTTTTGTCCATTCCAGAACCAAAGCGGTTTCACGACGAATACTAGCCGGTGTGATGTTTGCTAAAACTGGCAGCCAGAGTAGTGGGGTCGATTTCAGCGTTCCAGTAACCGTGCGAAGGCAAGCATTCAACTGGACATCAATTTTGTCGACGTGGGAGCTTCTTCCGAGTGATAAACATCGAAACTAATCACATCGCATCAAAATCGTCTATTTGGGGGACCGATGAACTTATTTTTGCATTTAATTGGAAGTTAAATTCATAAAGTACAACAACAGCACTTTCTCTGTTGATTACTCAACATGCAGAGCACGATCCTGTTTTACACATCCCTCTTTCATCTCTAACACCCATATACAACCGCAAAAACAACGACATTCTCTACAGTTCCACTGAATAAATTATATTCGTCTTCTTATGTTTTTATTACTCATCCGCTCGACACGACTGGATGCATAGCATAACATTTTCAATAAAAACTGCGTTTTCTGACTTACTAAAAACGAATTTTCTCCCCTTTAAAGTCTTTATAAATTCGCTTTTGTGATTACATCAAAATAGCACAAGATTTCGACTATTTTGCCAATATAAAATCACCCCCCGTTTTGGCAGACTTGTATATACGTGAACCTGTACATCACATTGGGACGGAACGAACAACATTCCGACCCAACAATAACAAAAACAAAACAGAAAAAGGGGAGCGAAAATTTCCAGTCATAAAATAAGTAAATTACTTTGTATTATCTGCTCAATGTTACGATGTTACCATTCATATTGTATCAAATAAATTGAACGATTTTCCGTTTATGTGTATACCTTTTCTCCGGAATATAAGGAGGGTAATACAGTAATACACACAACACCGTGTTACACAGTACACACACTCTGACCACCATAATGACAAACATATATCGTATTACGAACAGCTCCTTAAGCCATTATTAAATGGATAAGAAATCTGAAAGTTTTTATTATACACAACCGAAATACGGGCATACGGACGACAGCCTCCAGCATATTTATGACCATTAATTTACTTATTTATCAGCGATAAATTATGCAATACGACCAGAAGTGCTCGGTTATTTTATAGAGAAGAAGAGCTCCTGTCACATTCTTTTATCAAATGAACATGTCGGTTTTTCTGTGTATTTTTTCTGTCTTGGAAAATGGTATCTAAATATTTGGTTACAACAACTGGGCGAAAACAAAATCGTTTGTCACCATCTGATTCGTTTTCTTTCACCTGTTATCAACAACGACGTCAAAAAACAGCGAAAAGGTCTAACTAGTGTTCTCTTATATAGGAAAACAAATATTAAAGTAAAAGATTTTCCATCAAACGTTAAACTCAGCAAGAGAAGTAATACTTAGTATGCTACATACTGGGTCAAGTGAGAGAGTCATATCCGAAGTGTGAAAGTTTGTTAAACGAATGGAGGCGGCCGTCAGTCTGTTGATGTTTTGTCAGTCTGTTTAGTGAGTCTATAGGTGATATCTGTCGTCGGGGCGTGGGGTAATTTGGCACACGGTGCTAAAACAACGCATTTTTCAACTACGTAAAAGGAGTCATTAAGTCCATGACATGGCTAAAAATCATTTGCAGCAATAAACTTGCGTGTGCGAATTCACCTTTTACGTAGTTTAAAAGTGCATTCTTTTTGCACCGTGTGTCTCCGATACCATCCCCGATACCATCTTCGGCCCCTGGTCACGCGGAAAAAGTGACTTCTTACAATTTTTACCGCCATCTGCCCAGCTTAGGGACATTTCTATGGTAGAACTTACGGAACTGTTAGTGCACATAATGCCATACAGGACCTGGGCCATCCCGGGCGATGAGGTGCACAGAATTTTCTGAACGAATAACAAAGTAAAAGACTTTGTCGATGCTTGAAATAAATGAGTAATAGATTTTAGGATAAAATGCGAGAATGCGACGGACATTTGATGTTGGTGTTATGTAAATTAACAAAATAAAAAACTGCAGATGTTTGAAACAGATGAATGAATAGATTTAATTGTTCAAATTAACTTATTTTTAAAGTGGAAATTACACTGTGTAATGTCTCAACAAATTTTTGGAAGATGATTAAGCAGTTATAGCCCTCCATGACAGATAATAAAATGTAGGAATTTCATTCTCAAGCTATTTCAAAAACTTAAAAAAAACTTCTGACAAAAAATGACTTAATAAGATAAGATTAACATGAAAGAATGCTGAATCGAGAATATAGGACAATGACATCAACAGAACTCGTTGGACATATGACCACACTATCCTTTGTCCTACACAACAAGGGAAACATATCTACACATAAGTTCATATCAAAATCGAAAAATATCTTAGAATAAAAATGGAAATAAATAAAAAAAAAACTCTTTGGAGTGTTTGTTTTCTATCTTCAGTCTTTTTTCTTTTCTATTCTCGTCGCCGCCACTTTGTCCATTTTTCCAGCTTATTGAATGTGTTTGATATAAAGGACGATGATAACACCACTAAACTTTTGTTTATGTTTTAACCTTATTTTCGAAACGATAACAACGTAACACAAACGAAAATATTATTTCTCAGCAAAGAGGAATATCATCGTGAAAATCTTGAAAATTCTCGCGTTTTTGTGGAAATATTTTTCATTTCGAAAGAATAAGTAAAAAATAAAATGAAATCTCGTTACGGGGTGCAGGATTTTAGCAGCAAACATTATTTTTCTTCTTTGCAATTTCACAAGTGACGAAACTCACTGCTCAGTTGTGCAATTCCAAATATGTATTTTAAGGATTTTCGCCTTATTTGTTTAAGTTCTATCTCTATGTGCTTTAGTAAAGATTACAACTCATTGTCAAGTTTACCAAGAAGAAAATGAACTAATGTGCATATCTAGTTATTGGCTAAGGCGATTTTGATTGCATGCTGTGATTGTAGATTTTCACAAAATGTTTAGAAGCTACGTAAAGGAGCAATGCTAGACATTTTTCATGTATAACAAGACTGGAATTATTTCTCTAACAAATCAAACGACTAAAATTTCACACAAAATGTGTAAACCAAGCACGGTGAGCTTTAAATTTTTTTGATAGTGTGGACAAGAAATGTTTAAGTGGTTTTTGTAGACATTTCGTAAATAAATTAAATAATTAAATAAATTTTTTGAATTAGGTCGATTTTTTGGAAGTAATCATGCTGTACAACTAAGAAACGGATAATCATCTGGTATCGACATCAACGAAAAAAAACGAAAAACTACAGCTGAAGTGGTCGGATATAGTAAAATCGACGTTAAAAAAATGAAGTAAAAGATTTTGTATGAAACATTTGGTGATACTTTGAACAATAGAAGTAACAGATTTAATGAATACAGCTCAGACAATCTACTAAATATGGGACTCGTTACAAAACGAACCAACCACCACCAGAAATACCTATCCAGCAATTTCAACCACAATAAACCAAACAATTTTTAACGACAAAACATAAAAATATTGTGGGTTGGTTCGTTCGGGTTCCATAGCTAGAACTAACGACGATCTCATTTCCTGCATTTACTATTTTATTTGTGACATAACCAACACATATTCGGTATAATATCAGAAAAATATCGAAAATTGAATAAAGAAAAATTAAATTTTCCTCCCAAACGAAAAATATCAAAATAGAAAACTGTGTCGTCGGCGGGCAACAAGTCTTTATATAAATATGTGCGAGACACTACACTGTGAATATAATAATAATCTGTAAAAGGAAAGTGGAATAAAAATGGAAAAGAAAATAATTTGAGAGGAAAGAGAGAAGAAAGAAAAATATTTTTGTAAACTTTAAAGGTCTGGAGAAAATATTCAATTCGGCTAAGTGTACTTTATCACTTGAGCCAGGGCCTATCTTCGATAATTTAAATTGTCAAAATTATCGAAAAATTCTACAAATTCTCAAAAAATTATCAAAATTATCACAAAATAAATTTGAGAATTTCGTTAATTTTCTGAGAAATTAGAGAATTTTTCGATAATTTTGAGAATTTAAATTATCGAAAATATGCCCTGACTTGAACAGATTCACCTTTCCCCCCAACCCATCCGTAAGAAGTAGAAAAAAGTGTAGGACGTTCCGTTGTAACAGTAAAATTTATTCTACGAATTAATTTTGCCAAAGTTTCGAAAGGTATACAAACAGAAAAACTTTTGATTAAATAGACTCACCGATATTATGTAACAGTTCCCATTCGTCCTGAAGAAATGATCCATAATGACCTCGTTTCGCCTGGAAAATACACCAACACAACACACTGGGTAAATTTGAAAAATTTTCAACGAAAATTTAGTTATTACAATTGCTTGTGGACATCCCAAATTAATATCAATTGCGTCACAGTGATCCTGAGCCAAAAGTGCTGCTTCCAAAATGATATCTGGGTCATTACCACAAAACTACGTATGGTGGAATGTACAGCGGGCGTTTGACATAATTTTTTTTTTCGGTTGGTGTATGTTCGGTGATGTCGGTGTGCAAAAAGGGTGAACGGAAGAAAATGAAAACCATTTTTTTTTTCAGCCAACGTCCCGTTTTTAAATGAAATAGAATATTTTCCATTTCGAGGTTGGGAGAGAGACAATAAAAGGATGGAAAGAATGTTTTATTTCGTTAGTTGAATTTCTGATGTTCTACTTTACTGGCAAAATATTATATTACTTGAATGATTAATGGACGGTCCTCCGGGCAACTTTGTAATGCTTGCTGGCGATACTTGATGTCTTGAATAAAAATGTTGCTGTGATACATCGGCGTATAGCATAATTGAGCCCCATGACGTCGACATAATAATCTCCATGCTAATTCACTTTGGTCCACCATTGGAGCTACCTAATAATACAAACGAAAGAGAAACTGTAACACATAAATCCGTGACAAGATAAAATTGTATAGGGAAAAGGACACAAGTTCTGTCGAAAAATGATTCAATGATTCGTTCGCATTACTCGGATTTGTAATGTTTCAGACAAGTGGACGACGGTACAGCATTTGATTGATAGGCTTTTGGCGAAAGTTATTTTTTTTTAATGGCAAATGGTACAACAGAATTATACGAATTTTTGATAAATTATACCTCTCGGTTTCATTGTTTTGTGTCGAAAGGGGTATTAGTTGGAGTGTCTTTTTCGGAAGAGAACTCTTGCGTAATGGAAAAGGAAAATAAATTTCAAGCTGTCGGCTTAGAACGTTACATAAATATTCGATTGACTTCCTTTGAGATTTTTATGATTTATACGAGTTTAAGTGATAGCGAATACGTTCATTAATATCGTACGCAGTTTTTGGAAAGTTAAAAACTTCAATTTTTTAAGATCTACTGACTTTTACTACATATATTCACGGAAAAGTGAAAATACACAATACCGAGCGACTTAAAGCTCGCTTGTTTTACCGTAAAGTGCACTTTACAGTGGAAAGATATGAAGAAAAAAAACGAGCCATCAGAACAGTCGGAGCGTTTGCTGCGACTGAGCCCCGTAAAAACCCGTATATCTATTGCGTACGTGACCCTAGTGCGTCTGTCACCCTACTTTGACCGTAAGCCTATTGTGCCCGTTAATTTAGTTAAAGTAAAATTATTATGAAATGTGTACCTCTTAGAAATTGCGTATAGCGCAATTACGAAGCCCCGTACGATGTTCCTTTCAAATGTAACAAAAATTTCAAATAGCCCTAAAATTTTAATTTATTGAGTATAAATACACATAGGTCCGAGGACCTAAATTTAATTTTTTTTTTCAACAACATTCTATTCGGCCTTTGATTACCTTCCAAATGAAACAAAAATTACGAAAAAGGATGAAATTTACTCGAGTTATATGTAAAATACACATAGGGCCCTAGTGGCGGCCTTAGTCCAAGGACCCAAATTTTTTTTTTTTTCAACAACACTATATTCGGTGTTCGGATACCTTTCAAATGAAACAAAAATTACGAAAAACGGATGAAAATTACCCGAGTTATATGCAAAATACACATAGGGCCGAGTAGCCTTTCACTTCTAAGGCCCTAACTCACGGTCCATTCAACCGATTTTAATGAACTTTTTTTTTCCTCAATTGATATCGACAATACCTATCGTTTGCCGTGTCATTTACATTTCGTTTATTTTGCGGTAGATATCCCCAAAAGACCTTCAAACACTTAGGTGGCCCTAACTCACGAGGGGCCGACCCGAATAATTATTTTTTTAGCTTGAAAGTTATTGTGGTTTGGAATTGTTTCCACATGAATTTCGCCAAACAAATGAAAACGTAGATTCTGTATTTTACTAGCATTTCGATGCAAGTCGCACGCGCATACCAACGAAGAACCCAGAAAATAAAAATCTAGATTTTCATTTGTTAAGAAAAAATCTGGAATCAAACTACAACAACTCCCAAATCAGGAAACATGTCGTAATTTCACTTTTCCGCCAGTGCAAGATTTAAGATTAGAATGGTTGACTGAAAGTACTCCATTACGTTTTCAAAAACAATAACCAGAAATTAGTAGCCGAAAATGTTATGTCATCTGTTAACATCAACGATGATACAAATAAACGATAAATTTTGGTTAGTTCTATCTTATATAGCAAGACGAATGTTAGAAGAGCTTAAAAATCTTAAACGACTGACGTAGTAGATTTACTTATTATACCACATTCCGCTTGTCGTTTAAAAAAAGGGTTAACATGTCTATATGGCAAACTTCAAAGAAACCGAATGACAGAATATTCAGTATATAACCTCACTGGTCCATTTTGTCCAGGCCTCCCACTAAATTTTGCCCTGTCCGAAATTCTATTGTTCGCTTGTTCGCACTTCAAATTTGTGCTTGATGCCTAATACGTCGACCTTCAAAACATTAGTCGTATTTTTACTTTTCGAAGTTCGATACGCCATGGCCATGTTCCAAAACGTTACTGCCACATTCATAAATCTATTTTTGACATCAGTACGTCACTTTGCGACCACTTTATGTACTTAATTACCCTACAGTAACAGTAGACTTTCGAAAAACCAAGAAAAAATTTTCTTGGTTTTTTTGGGTTTTGGAGCCCATTGAACCTTGAGGGATTTGTAAATTTTCCTTGTTAAATATAAAAATCCTAAGGACGTTGCAACTTCCATTGAGACACCTCAAGCATATTCCTTATGGTATTTTCTATGTTCCCGAACCAACCGAAAAAATTTGTCAATATGGGATGCAGAGTTTTTTGAATTTGACTGCCTTCAGAAGTTAAAGTTATCCTGAAGAAACCAGGAGAGCGTGTCTATCTCATCGATTATTAAAATATCTATGTGGAGGCTCGGATTGTGACGAGTGAAATGAAAGTAGTTTAAGTTAACAAATTCAGTAACGATTTAATCAAATTAAAATCGTTTTTAGTAAAACACTTATTTAATTAGCGAATGACTGTTGTTGACTATGTTGATATAAATTTTAAGACAAAAAATTGATACACGGAAATTATAATTGAAAAATGTATCAAGTGCGCCGCAGGCGATTTTTTTTGTAGAGTCTTTTATAAGTTTCAAGTTTCAATATTTAAATCCGTTCAGATCTTGAAGAAAATTTCGGACATTTCGGACAATTTCGGACAAATGTGTAAAATTTCGGACATTTCGGACAAGTGGGACGCCTGATTTTGTCGTCGTTGTGAACAATTACTGTTTGGCACCCGTAAAAGTCCCACTTTCGTATCTAAGCTTTTCTTCCTGAATTTCTTTGATTTCTCTCAATTGCCATTTGAAATAGCATACAAAATGAGAGAAATAGGAGAAACTGAGAGGAACAGCAACAACAGCGAAATAAGTTTTTACCGTGGACAAAGCAGTAAAACTGGATCACCACCGAAATATTCGGCAATAGATATAGTTCACAACCGCGAAATCAATTTTTCAATTTTAATTACATTTTAGGCTGCGAAACAAAAATCTATAAAATGTGTCAGCTAGAGAAAGTCTTAATCCATCTCGACCCACAACAAGAGAATAACGAATAAAAATGGAAATAAAAATTGGCGGCATAAAATTATCGTAAATCTTACCACCAATTTTGGCGCTCCCAAAGTTTTCGTGTAAAATTCCATTCCAGACAGTTTCGGTCTCTGTTGGGCTGGTATAGGAAATGCGATGTTGTCATTGATGTGCGGTTTCATAATGCTTTCTTTTCCACTTTGCTATTCTGTTGTGTTGTTTACCGAGTGAACTTCTGAAAATAATAAAAAAGAGAATTTTTGTAGAAAATACACAAATTACATTAGGATGAATCGTCAGTAATACGATGGAATGGCATTTTGTGATCTTCTAAATATGATGAGGCAACTATTCAGGTCTTATACTGTAGCATGAGGTGAAAAAGGATTTTGATTTTTGTCCCTTCTCGTGTACTGTAAATTTATTAGTCAGTCGACGCCTTCATCAAAATTCCTTGTAAAAATTCTGGTGACGAGATACTGACTAAAAAACCTATCCTAAAACATCTCTTCAAAACACTCAATAACTTGAAAATCTCACTGTAAATTGACTTCATTGAATGAAATAACACACCCCGTACCCATAAAACTCCAATCAACATCAGCTTGAATTCTACTCAACCGAAGCTCGATATAAGAAAAACCACACCATTGACGGCAACGTGACCAAAGTTAATATACATATGAGATTCGGTTACGAGCTTAATCTTACATGGCGTTCAAATATTACATACTGAAAATTCGAAAGGTGAACGTATGGAGAGAGATATATATTTTGGAGCGTATAGCGATGGGTCTTTGGGGACTGTCAATCATATGAAAATAAATATAAAGTTGAAAGTTTGATATAACTTGCTGTGAACGAGTTGGATACATGTTGCACAGAGGGAAATACTGGAATAAATTGTAAAGGGACCCAGTTTTTCTTTTCTTTTTCATTCGTTTTATCCTTCCAAAAATACTTAATTTTGTTAGATTATCGACTCAATTTGTACTCCGATATTTGTATACGACTGAGTGCAGCGACTCTCTTCACGTTTATTTTGTTGTCAACATGTGGAACGATGTCTGACAAATAAAACTGTAGGACGTTAGACACATACACACTTTAATTGCGATGGTTGCAAGGTATGTTAAAAAAGGATCGTCCACAAAGGACATCCGAGTTTTTCACGAATTTTCCATCTTTCCTTCCCCCTTCTGTCCGCACTTTTCCAATACCTACAACATGGCTAGTCAAAGTTTTCCAGACCCCTTCACCACTCTAGTGCGGATGTACGATCTCAAACGACTTTTTAGAATTTTTGAAAATATCATTTTGTGCTGAATGCAAGGAAAGGTATCCAATCTCTTCGTAGCGTACAAAATCTACCGAAAAGAGTATCCATTTTTGTAGTGACGATCGTGAGATCTGTATTCAAACAAAAAATACTATTAAGTTTAGTGCATATGCCTAGCCTACATTTAGGCGAGATATCAGTTATGCCTGTAACTTTGCTGAGGGAATAATTACATACTTCTGAGGCAGAAGTCACGTTAAGTCGGTGGTCCAGACTGAACTTGTCATTTTGGCCGTAAAATGCTGTTTGTGAAGTCTCTAAAAGAACAAATCAAATCAAATAAATCAGATTCTCCCTGAAACAATTCTTTCTTCCGACCGGATGGTCCCTTATTTTTAGATAATTCATAAACGTTTCGATAACATCCAAGATTTTTCTCTATGCTCTAAGGTACTAAAGTGTACGGGTAATAAAAACGCCGTACTGTTGGATTGAAAAAAAATCGGAAATGGCATAAAAATTGTCAATAAAAGTCCTTGCAACAGTAAGAAGTCTAATGATGGATGATGATGCAAATATATAATGCTAGCTATAGCGGAACAGCACTTTAAAACATCTTCTGCAATTTATTCGAAGCGATAATTCGAAAAGATTATTTAAAGAAAAAAGATGAAGTGAAGAGGAAGAAGGAATTGCTTCCTCTACGTGTTCCTCGGTCTGGATGATATAATAATTTAGAAAAAGAAAAATTGTGAACGTAACAAATTCAATCAGCTCTTGCTTCTTAAACTTGAATAGAAATCGCACTGGAAATTCAAAGGGAAAACGAGCAAAACTCTCCGTCCTATCTCGTTTATATCGTCATACTCAATACAATGTCTCTGTAGAAACAGACTGGAAACTTTTTAAATTCAATTTGATTTACAACTTGAGCTTAACTGCGTACGAATTTTGTTCAGTGAAGGGATGGAATTACGTGCACACGATATATAGTTGGCTGTAGCCTTGCAATTCTTTCATATCTTTCGCATAGGAAAATACGGATGACCTTCGGAGGACTTATTAACACACATATATATTTCACACCTAGACAAGCATATTTATGGCCCCGATATAATAATTTACAAATAAAGGCTTGTTATTCGGTTAGTTTGCTGGACGATATGCGATGTTTACACGTTGGTTGGATAAGGGCGAATAAATTTTCCGCATGTACACCGACCAACAACAAATCACCATTCATCATACAAAGCGCTAATTAATTATTCTATTTACTAAAGGTGTCGTTATTTATGGGTAATAGTCTACAGAGGTGTCTATTGTACGCTTTTAAACCATCGCTGTTGTATGGTAAGATTCATAGGTTATTAAACAATTCGAACAGGAAACGATTTATATTCAGCGTCCGGAATAGATTAGAGCCGATGACTGATTAATCGGAGTCAGGGGAGGCGAATTAGTCGGGGATCTGTGAGTGTTTTAGATGTTCTATATTACCTTTCGATTCAGTCGACTGCAAATGCGTCATTATCAAAAACCAATGCAAAATCTTTTACTTCATTACCACGTATGAGAGTATTAAACCCAATCGCAGAAGATTGGAACCGATTTTCATATTTGTAATCTAAACAAAGCTGATTGAATCGGTTGAGTGTTGGGCTTACCGGTATACGACTTCTGCTAATTTCGCTCCTAGTACAACATAGATGTCACTATGTTTGTGACATAGGTCTCAAGGAGCAGAACTAAAAGCAGGCGGCTGTTCAGCAGATTATTATTATTATTATCTGCCTTGAGTCCCTACGCCTTCGACTAGGTACATAACTTCTAAATCGTCAAAAAACATTTTAGACAGAGTAGCATAATCTACTATGTTACTTCATCCAGTGGTCAACTTCTGGGACCATTCGTTTTTTATCTTCAGGAAACACAAACTAAACTTGACAAAGCCAACTTTCCGTCAAGTCCGAATTTCAAGTAAAAGAACAAATGGTTGACAGATGTACGAAGTACCCTATAAGTAGTCGGTTATAAAGGAGACCCCACCCATGCGGTTTTATTATACATGTAAAGTTATAGAACCAATAAAGATTTTACTAAACTAAACCCCATAAGTAAACGACGGCAATATCCAGAGTTCCTCACTTGTTCTTGCCATCGCTGCCGGTAACAGATGATATACAACTATGAATACAATTTCGTTAGATAGGGTAAAACTAGCAACTACGATCACCTGCTGTCTTACCAGCCTTCTATTGTCCTTCGTGTTAGTTCGATTAAACAAAAGAAACGACAATAGATGGCTCGTACCACATCAGGTGCTCGAACTTGATAGCTTTACCCTACGAATTTTCACACATTGTGTATCGACAACGAATTACGAATGTTTGATTAGGAAAGCATATTGTCTGATTTGGAAGCTTGATTGATGTGTGAATGTCGCATCTGTGCACAAATCTCAATACCATCATCCATGTAATACGATTTTGTTTATGCAATCAACAAATAATTTATTTTCGTCGATCTGATTCGATATTTTTGTCAAATGTTGAAGTTTGTTCAAATTTAGTCTGGAATAAAGCGTCACAAGGTCACATAGCAATCATCTGAGCAATTGTTGCATTAAAAAGAGCAAATAAAATTCGAAATATCATAAATGTGTCGGATGGGATGGCGCAGTGGTTTCGCACTGGCCTTCCAGCCAAAATGATCTGGGTTTGATTCCCGTGTCAAATAGTTTCACGTTTTCTAGCGACTATGTCACATTGGTACTCGTCCTAGAGTTCACTCAAGCTTGATAATTTGGGTAGTTATAGTGCGTTTGGTGGCAGCAACAATGTACACACTGAATGACGTATCCAAATTGCGATGGATATGTATAACCTACATTTATGCGACATATTAATTAAGAACCTAACTTTCATCAGAAGGTATTTGTGGCTCGGGGTCGGTGGTCCAGACTAAACTTATTGGCCGTTAAAAGCTGTTAATGAGGTCTCTAAACAAACCAACAAAATAACTTCACCTGGACTTACATAACAGTCCGTTCCTAACCTGTCACATACGGCGATTCATCTGTTATCGATAACGACGACAAAAACAATGACAAGCTATTGGCAATGTGATCCTTCATATAGTAAAATGTATGTTAAAGAAAATTGAAGTACAAGATTTGATTGAAAAATACTTTGATCGATATAATACTAGTCATATGCTTGCCGTCTATAACAGGCTAAAGCTTAAAAAACTTGTGAGGGCTCTATAAATACAACACTTCTCTACCAACAAAGCATTTATTATTGACTAAAATTGTCGAATTGAATCGAAAATCCCAAACTTTAAATTAAATAGCCACAACACCAAACGTAAGCTACAAAAAACTATTCCACACTAAAAATTTACACTTGCCCGTATACAGATGGCACGTACCATAAAAATAATTTCATTCCCGTATCCGATTCGAATAAATTTTCAAACTCAATGGGAATTCGGAGATTCATTACCGTTCTGGAAAGACCTTCACTTAGTGTTGTGAAATGTTTCGTTTCGAACACACAATAAAAAAAAAGTAGAATTCCAGTCGTTCCGCACAAAAGGGACACTTAAATCGAGAAAAGGGCACTCTGTTATTTCATTGTATTTCCAGTAACAAAACCAAATCACTGTAACTCTCCAATCAGAGTTCATCAGATTCGGTCAGATGGAAAATCCGCAAAAAAAAAACAAAATCCAAACAGACTCACTGTTTCGTTTTTTACACTTATTTTGTCACAACCACATTGACCCTTTAGGTATGTTTATGTTACCGAATGCGGTCAGGTGAATAAAAAAAGAAACCAATTAACCATTCCGAACTAAAATTGGTTGGTAATCTAAAACTATAAATAGATTAAATTGAAATTGAACAGCACAACCCCTATATAAACAGTCAGATCGATGATTACCAACTGATTTAGTAATGAGCTTTGTTTGTCGATTGATTTGCATTTTATAAAATATTGACAATTAAATGTTCTTCTGTCCATAGTTGAAATTTAAATGAACAAGAGTCCGGAACAACTAACTTCGCAAATGGAAATGGAATTTTTGTTCAAATAAATCCGTTTTTTAGAACAAATATTTATGGGTCTGCGAAGAAAAATAACATAGGCTCCGTAAACCCGTACGTGGTCGTTTCAAAAGCCTCTTTTATCTTCATCTTCCCTTTTTTGTATAGTCTTTCATCTCACCAGTTTCCTTTTATTAAGCATTTCGATCTAAAAATCTAAATTACTGACGAACTAACCATATAACACTAAGTACATCCAATATTTGCTGCTAATTATATCTCCGCCTTAAGTTAGACTCTGATATTACTTACACATAATTTATAGTATTAGGATGTCGTCATGTATATCATTCTTCTGTGTACAACTCTTTGAAGGCACCAAACACCTCAACTACCCACATTATGAAGTTGGGTGTGCTTACAGACGACCCTTTTTGTTATATATTTAGGAAAAATCTTATGTCCCAACCAGGACTTGAACCCTAGCATTCTTGGAGGAAGGCTATTACGTTACCACTGATCCAACCGTTCGTCGATTTCTAGCAATATTAACAGACCTCTTCAAAGTACAAGGTCTGATCTTAACATCGGTCGAAATCCCCCTTCTTATCTTCAACTTCCCTAACAATTCGGCATTTTGTTTGGGAACCGTAGGATTCAATTACCTTTTAAACAAAACGAAAAGTAGCGAAATCGTCTAAAATTAACTCGACTCATATGCAAAAAAAAGAACAATTAGGGACTGGTAGCCTATTTTCTAGGGCCCTATCTCACGCTTGTTTCGAGCTCGAAGGCAAATTTGTAAGACCTTGTACTTCGTACGGGTCTGAAAACATTGATTTTCATTTCCCGTTAAAAAATATGCTTAAAAATTCGATATTTTATCATGCACCAGAAAATGGTGAACTAAACTAGAATTTATGCAATTTAAAATGCAAACAACGAAAAAAAAAACTAAAATCTGAGTTTTATGTATGTAGCCTCTAGTGCTTGATTTTCAATCTGCGACATTAAATTCAACTGGAACGAATCGATATGTCGTACTTTGAATAATAAATCTTCCAGCGCATATTCAACTTCGATGTTTATTACACACAAACAACTGATTCGGTTAGATAGAGTATAGAAAAAAAGCACACACGGAATGACGAACATTTTACCGGGACACAAATGACATTAAAAGGAAATGTACGCTCAGATAAAAGATAAAATTGGTAAAAGGCCAACGACCACACAAACTTAATCGATGTTTTTGAACGTAAATAATAAAGTAACTTACAATTACCCACCATGCTATCATGAACTGTGTAAGTATGGTGCACCGTTGTTGACTGTAATAGTTCAAGAATAGAAAATGTAACAACTAGGATATGAATGGACATTAGTTCACTAGTCAGGTACACTGATGCATTCTCAGTAAGATCTCGTAAAAGCGTATTTATTAGAGAGTAAAAAAATACTTGAATTTATTATTTTGCTGAATTTTCGCAAAAAAAATGGCTTTTGAGAATTCAGAGAACACAGAGGCAAACCTTTGAATCTTTTCTTTTCATTCTTAAATCCTGCATACTGCTATTCTTCATTGCAGACGCAAAAACAATCGATTTTTCCATCCTGAAATGGTTACAATTATTCCGTGAAAGCAACCGACTGCATTGCAACGGTTGAGTAAAATGATGTCGAATTTACATAATTCATTTCCCGTTGACCGATTGTCGACAAAACTGTGAACCGTACTATTAGTGGAATTCAGCAGAAAAATCAATTTTTTTTAAATGACATTTTGATGGGCATGTAACAAAGCAGTAAAATGTGGCGTGACCGATAAATAGATAGAATATTTAAAATTGTAAAAGCCTCAGTTGCAAGCTTTTCATTTTTTTTTTATTTTGCAGAAATAAACAATGGATCGTATACATGAATAGTCAACAAAATGTTTTTACTGCATCGAATTAGTAATTTTCACGTAATTTCCGATGCATTTTTAATACCTAAAGGATTTTGTAGGCACATTTGATTTTGTATACAAATTTTTACCTTTCACAGACGACAGGTATAAAGGCAGTATTTTATCGAAACTTCTATTTAACTCCTTGCAACCATAATGTTTTCAACAGATTGAAACAGAATCTTTTACTTCATTAGTTTCGACAGACAATATAAGAAAATATTACCCAGAAAAGCTGTCGATTATAGTAAATATTGCCAGAATACTTGGTTAAGAACAAATTCCCGAAATGAACTCAAATTTCTTAAAGAACTCTTGTTTTAGAGAAAATACTGTCAACCTCACATAAAAACTTAATTGAATATCTGATGATACATGCCCAACTAGCACTAGCGAATCATAAGGAAATGAAATTAGAGTAATTCAGCTTCATTCTCAATACCCTGCGGTGTTTTTGCTTCTAAAGTATCAAAAAAGCTCTATGACCAGATTATTCGAATCAATTTCATTTTTCATATAAATCGCTAATTTAACATGTTTCCTTTCTGTATATATTCAATTAGAGAAAGTGGCTGCTGATGTTACAATGTTACATGTTTTCAGAATAAATCAGCGAGGATCGTAAAACTGAGTGACGTATTTGTGTCCAAGACCATCCTTAAATCGATTTTTCACCGTGAATCTATGTTAGAACATTTTTGACAAATAAAGAAAAATTTAGTTGACAAAGCCACCCGTTACATTAGGCTCGCCGACTTCCGTGGTTAGGTGGGGCAGACGCCGCACCAACAAGATATCAAATTATGTTAATTTTTCTTTGTAAAATCTACTTTGGTTGCCTGAAATTAGATCCTTGCTCCCAACGAACCAAATGGACATCAGCGTGACTTCGTTACATCGTTTGTTCTAGATGAAACTTTTACGAGGGAGAAACTACCTCTAAAAACGCAGTACCATGACTATGTATGACTTTGTATGAAGTTGAGAGTCAAGCTGAGCCAATGACTTTGTATATTTGTATAGTGACTTTTCTGGGCCCGGTACTATGACTTCCGGGGCAGTTTTCCCCTAAATGTTTATCATCATACATTTTTCATCAAAGGAAGAAAAGAAAGCCAGAGCTCATCCTTTTGTTTGGGTTGTCAATAACAGATGATAACAGCCCTTTCCCAAAACGATACCAAATTTTAATCACTCCACAAATTGACTCGTTTTGTACGTCCAAAGATGACATTCCAATCTCCCTCAGTCCATATGCTATTTTTCCGACAGTATTTCATTATCCGTAAAGTAATTATCCGCAAACCGCTGAGCAGAGAAAGCGAAACAGAACATCAACTACAAATGCAAGAGTAAATGATTTAATGACTCGAACGAGGAAAACATTATTTCATCCTAACTAACAGCCCGTCTAATGGTGTAGTTATAGATGTGTGAGTGTGTGGTGAATCGAAAATTACTAAAATGAATATCCTTTTAAATTTTCGGATTATATTGACATTATTCAAACGAGCAGAGAGCTGTTGGATGTTTGGTTAGTTGTTCATATTAATTTCCTGCAATAATAAATTCTAACATGTCCTGTCAGTCAGAATATATATATTTTCCATATGATGGAAAAGAGGGAACACTGTTTGATCAATCACCTGAAAATGAGATTGTTTCAAAAATAATAATGGAAAACTGTTCACCCCAAAATAGTTTTTTTTTCAACGCTAAAATAAATTGCTAGCACCCAGTCGAATGTTGTAATAAGCGTAGTGAAATAAATAAAAAATTAACTTTGTTTTGAATGGGAAACACCATCAACGTTCGCATATAACGAAGAAAAGCCCATTGGTATTAAGTAAATGGCATTTTTGTGTAGAGTATGTAGAAAATCATCCCCCTCAAGACATATTAGAACTATAAGCCGTAGTCGTCGTTGTTTATCGTAACGATAGTGAATCTATGTGTAATGACCCTTGCATATACAATCAACAACAAAAACACCATCAGATTGTTTAGTTTATGTAGTTTTTCTGTGTACATACCAAGGAAAAATATTTTATTTTATTTTCTGTTATTCACTTATGCCAATCCAAACAAACTTCCAAACGAAAATGTATGGAACTTTTAAGAATTCAATGTGGTTGGGGATGTGTTGCAAAATTATACGATTATTTAAAATCCCTTTGTATATGTGATCTGTTAACTTTTATGTCTTCCATTCTCATATTTGTAGGATTAGGATTTATGAGCTTAAAAAAGGGTCAGTTTAATGACGAATTTTATTTCGGGTTCTTCGATTCAGTTTTTGTTTGTTTGTTGCTTTACCCGTTTCTTTTATACTTACTATGGATGACGACAAGATTTTCTTTGGTAAGCAAGCAATCGTAGATATAAACGGTTCTTGAAATCGATGTGCGACTCGAAACCGCACTCGAACATTGTTTTTAACATTTGGTATCACACATTGTCGGTTATGGTAAAATTGGTAAAGGTGACGCAAGTCCTTGCTATTTGTGACGGGATTCTGCGTTCGAAGTCAATAAGTTTATCAAACAAAATTATTACAAGAAATTGCATTCAAAATGGCAGACGATTCATCTTTCAACTTTTAAAAATATCTTTCAAACTTCTAATATTTTAAAAAGTGGTGCATCTGCCACTTGTGATAAAAAAGTAATAAACTTTCCAAAGGAAACTCTATAGATTCTGTCGCGCCATAGGAAAACGTGGCGGTTCTAACAAATTTGACCTTATTTAAATGGGAGAGGAAGAATCAAAAATTTGCTAAAGATCAGAAAATCAACTTTTATCGATAATGACGACCGAAAATCAGAGTGTAGTTCTGACTAGTGTTGTCTTATAGTAAAGTGTATGTTGAAAGTATTGAAGTAAAAGATTTTGCATAAAACAATCGGTGATACCTTTACCAAAAGATGTAATAGATTCAGTGATTATGTAGCGATCGATACACATGCTAATTGAATCGGTATATTAAATGAAAACATTCAAGAATTATTTTGGCTAACAGAAGTCACCGCATCCATTGAACAAAACCAAAATTTGTATTTCTCCTTTTGAAAAAAATGTTGACAGAAGGCTAGAAAAAGTATATTTCCTAAGGGGGCTCATACAATCCTCAAGAAAATCAGTTTTCCTAAACGAAGTTGTTGAAAATCTATTAAGCTTACACGTCGTCGGTTCGTGCTCTTACGTTCATTATATTTCTAATGTAATTATTGGATTTCAACGCAGAAAAAAACCAATCAATTACCATTTGCTGTCTGTTCACAATTATTTTCTCTTGTCCATTATTTTTCCAGCCTTTGCTCTTATGAGGATAATATTTTTCCATTAGGGTTTAAATGAAAATTATCGATCTTTTGCGATATAACATTACACGTCTGTTTTGATACAATTTTTTTGTTTTGTTTTATCCGCTTGTATAAAACCAATTCTGCGGACATATCATCTTTCTTTACATGTTAGCATGACCGAATAGGGGACAGAAATTATATAACTCGACAGTTTTATGTAGAGCTACATAATACTGCTGAGATTGAAACTTTTGGAAGAAAAGACAGAGTGGTCGAAATGTGTTAAAACATTAAAAGAAATAAATATTGAATCGTAATATCGATCGTTGTGTGGTATTCGTTTGTTGGTAAGATTACAAAGTTGGACGGAACAGAAAGCTTTCGGAAATAATTACTGAATCTTTAAGCGTTCTCTACGGCATTAAAGTTTTCTTTTATGGGCATATTGTGATGGAGATATTGATGTCAAGTAGCTCGTGGAAACATAAATTTTTAAGGTCCGGAATACAATGGAAAGTTTTCAGGTTGTCAGCCCATTCGAGAATTTGTGTATGAAAGTTTGATTTTTTTAAAAAGCTTCTAACATTTTTCAACAGTTATGAGCACTACATTACAAAAGTACGAGGACACATGAGGTGAATTATGTGAACGTTTACACAATCTATTCATCATCAATATTCAACAATGGTTATTCATACATGATATCAAAATTTTTGTACACGCAATCATTTTAGCTGGAAGCTAACGATTTTTAACCTTTCACAAACGATGAAGGTATCAAAATTCAATCGCTCACACCCCACTTCAACAAAAAAGAAGTTTTTCCGACGTGCACCCGAAAACTAAGAACGCACATTCAGGAACCTATTGGGAGCTCAGAACAGCATTCAGTAAAATCGATCAGGTTCCTTCCCCATACAAAATTTGTCATTTCATGAATTTTCATACACCCCTTCGAAACCTATTTTGTCACAAAAGTTCGGTGAGTGGACATATTTTGATCGAAGTTAATTTTTATCTTATAGTCAGAGGTCATACCTTTCTAACGATACCTCGCTCAATGTACTTCATATGAAAAAATGAGTTTGTTGACTTGAAAATTGTTGTGAAGTCCACCAACTCGATAGACTAGATTTAACATGTCACATACGGCTATTCATCTATTATCGATAAGGACGACAAAATTAATGACAAGCTCTGTGTAATATGGTCCCTTATATAGAAAAATGCATGTTAAAAAAATTGAAGTACAAGATTTGAAATCAACCGATCAAAAATACTTAATAATACTGGTCATATGCTTGCCGTCTGTAACAGATTAAACCTAGCTAGCACTTGGGTATGAATCCATTGCTCTAACGATTGAGCTACCTAGTCGATCTAGACATGTGAAATATACTAATTATAATGGTTCACAATCCATCACTTTCACGCGAGTTGCACTTGTCAAAACAAAAATTTCCAAACCCTAATGCACTATTCCATAGCTCATCGCCGTCGTCGATAACAAACGAAAAGATGTTTCTCTCAGTAATTCGATATCATCATAACTTGCGCTATTTCCTGTCCACGAAACTATTGTTCATGATCACCAGCAATTAAAATGCAACAAATTACCGTGTTTTATGTTCCATTCAGTCTACCGCAAATTACCTCAATTCATTGATAAAAGAAAACTCGGCAAGAATGAAGTCAATTGAACGCTGAATGTAATTGAACTTTTTTTTCGTTTTGTTTTGTTTCATTGAATAATCAGTGCATAACCGAATTGGTATAGGTAGATTCAATTTCTTTGTTCTTCCGAAGTAAATGAAAAGCAAAAATTCACTTCAACTCAAATTGCAATTTCTTATTAAATTCGTTCATGCCCAATTACATTTTAATTCATTTGAACGACCTACAAAAAATTTCATTTTCTGGAGATTAACATTTTTTTTGCCTCTGACAATATTTTTGTAACAGAAAAAAATTTACTTTTACAAAATTGTTGCAATTGCCTTTTCATTGCCTAGCTAATTATCGCTACTGAATATAATCCAGGTACTTTTGTTTTCGGATTTTATTTTTGCCAACTTCTTCTTTTTTCGAATCGTTAATTTAACGTGAATTTGAAAATTTTAACGCGATATTTATTGTCTATGTTTAAATGCAATTTAATTATCCACATGAATACACAAAGACCTAGTAAAATTTATTGGATTTATGTTTGGTAATTGAGTTTTCAAAGTTGTTTGTTGGAGGGCTATACACAGACAGCATTGCATTGCATTATTATACACCGATATTCAGATTAAATATAGACTCAGCATATTTATGTCGGGTTCATTGCATGTGATTTATTTGGAATTGCATCAAAAGTTATTAATTATTACGGCAATGGGATTTTAAGTAGTCACACAAACATTAATTGAAGTTTTCGTGTTTCTACTTCCTTTTGTTGTAATTGTTAAAGTTGGGGTTTGAATTCGTTAAATGTCGTTTTGCGTTTATTTTAGCTATCTTGTTGAAAGTAATAGGTATATCGAATCAACAATCTGATGAACATGAAGAATAGGTCGCGGTACGCCTTAACCAACTTTAAATAGAAGATAGTTAACATTTATTTCATGTGATCGATGAGGGGCAAGTAAGTAATGGATGGTGATGCAGACCCGTCCTCGAAAATTTACTCTCAACTCAAAAAGTTTTTGTTATCTTTAAGAAACGCGTGCCTTTGTATTATATAGACGGGGGCTTGTCAAAAATCGACAGTAAAATCGTAATCTATGAATGGAATCTTTTACACTTCCACTTAAAGTTGGATAAGGCGCACCAAGTAAAAGTAAAGCAGAAAAAACGATGTCCAGTCCATCGAATAAAGAATTTTTCTTGTCCAACATAGCTGTAATCGCAAAAACCAAGCTTTGTTTGAACCAATGCCAAACCACATTTATTTCGTTTTCCCGCATCTTGATTTATTTATTTATAGTTACAACGGACAGGTAAAATGCCATGACTGTGATTTAAGAACGACTCTAGTCATCTGTTATCGACAACAACGGCAAAGTTAAGTGAATAACTCTGGTTAGTGATCTGGTATATAGGGAAACTTATGGTCAAACAAATGAAGTAAAAGATTATTCAGTGATACGCGTAACCGACATAAAAGATGTGTTAAGAGTGTGTCATTCATTTATTTGTTTATTTCAATTTATTTGCACAAAAAAAAACATTTTTCCATAGATACAGTAACAAAAAACGTAAGAAACTTTTTCTGATTCAACATTTAACAAAAATTGCAGGGACTATCTTTTGGAAATTGTAGTAAAATGTTACGTAGCCCTAGAAAAAATTTTCCAATTAAAATACATATAATAGGCTGAAGATACTATATTTCGTTAGCTGCCAAATCTACTACTTCCAAGCCTTTGAAACTCGAATGTGACTGGAACTTGTTCAATGTAGGACAAACGTTCCCAATGCAAGCTCCTTAGTTGTGAGACCCCTCTCAACTATCAAACGAAATAGTTTTTTAGTATTCTAACTAGAAAGGCAGAACGATGTCTAATGAAATAACTATTCAATTCTGAATAGTAAAACCAGGTAAAACTATAGCAGATGACGGAAATCCCATCTTAAAACATGTTTAACTTGGGAAAGACATTAACGCACTCATCTGCTGAGCTATGGATTTCATTCTCACTTAAAAATAAAAATAGATTTATTTCATGTCAATCTATCCGTTACAGTTTAGTCATAATATCATTCTTCTTGAGTAGGTTAGTTTTTTACGGAAAATTTCTGGCAGCTAAGATTTTTTATGTATTGAATAGATGATGTCGGGTGACACACTAGATTTATTGGAAAAAAGGTGAATGATCTCTATAAAGACTTTTAGTTAATGATAAATAACAAAGGGGCGTTGATCTTCTAAGCTAAAGCTAAACAAAAACAATACGACCTGCTCACATTGCAGAAGAAAACTATAAACGGAAAAGGCGACATGTTATTTATAGAGTTCACCAATTTGCCACCATTCGAAACAAATAATTAATCATCGCTAACTAATTGTAAAAATATTATTTATGAATGACGATCTTACACAAAATCAACAAAAACCACATTCTTGACAAAATATTGTTCTCGTTAAAAAAAAGTAAGTCGTAAATTAGATTATTGGCTATACTGATCTCTTCGCATCGGAAAAATGTATTTCCAGATCGAAAACAACACTTTTCTGTTTACAAACACACATTTTTCCTATTAATATAATAATTACGATTTTTGTTTCTGTTTTTTTCTGACATAGAGTTATCGTCTCTTACAATAATAGACTGGTCAGGTCAATAGACAATATCCATAATATCGAAATTATGTAACATTTTAATTGCTATTCTCTTCAATAATTCAAATTGAATTTTAAGTGGAATGCTTCCAGAAATGACATGGACACACCACTCTGTTTTGATGTTGAACTATATATATGTTATGAATGACCTGATCTCATCCTCCCGTCCACAAATTTATTACACTAGACACAAAATTCATACATTGGAATGAGATTGGATTGCATCAAAGGATACAACTGTATTTGTAGTAACACTACATTTTACATGCCACGGAGCGAAAATAGCTACTTTCGCACGCTTGCCTTCGGGTTGAGTTGCAACACTTGTTATGTAAATAACTATTCTAACTATTCCATGATAGCGTGCGGTAAAGTTCACTTTACGTCA
The DNA here is from genome assembly GCF_014529535.1 of Bradysia coprophila. Classification (NCBI taxonomy): domain Eukaryota; kingdom Metazoa; phylum Arthropoda; class Insecta; order Diptera; family Sciaridae; genus Bradysia; species Bradysia coprophila. The sequence continues at coordinate 906,190 of NW_023503372.1, read as the reverse complement.
CTGTTTGAAAACTTACACTTAAATGCACTTACTGCGCGCTAGCATATACATCAATTTCACACAAGACAGAGATATTTGAGACATTGTTTTATGTTGGCAAAATACCGTATGAGACGAATGGATAATATCTTTACAAGTCCCGTACTGACCAACTAAGTGACTCTTTCCACAAACCTTCACCTAATGTCCGGATTAGGTTTGACCTGACGTGAACCTGATTCGAGAAAACTAGATTTAAGTCAAGACCTGAGTGAGCTTGAACCCGAAAATTTTTATTCGGTTCCAGTAATTTCAGATCAGGTCAGGTGAACTAAATCAGGTTGACCTGAATCTGATCGGAGTCTTAATCCGAAATCTCGATCAAGCTATTATGATTCATAACTTGATAAAATAACTAGATTTGTGTAAACCCGTCATTACCTGTCTTTTACGGTTAATAACAGGTACACTCTGGGCTTCACGTGACCTCTGAACCACACCTCAAAGTATGCAAATACTATATAAGGAAAGCTAGGTGCTAGTTGAAATCTTGCCTAAATGTAGACTACATAAATTAGCACAAAATCATCGTATTTGGGTTACGAAATCGTTGCAGCCACCAAACACACTGCAACTACCCAAATTATGAAACTTAAGTGGATTTTAGGTCGTTACTAATGTGATATAATAGCTAGAAAAATTCCATGTGAATTGTCTGACACGGGAATCGAACTCGGAACTACTGTAAGATGCTAATTTACGAGATTGTTAGATTGTTGCAACAAGATCTTGGTTTGAGCTACGAATTATTTTAAGCACTATATTCTCGCGTCTATCTTTGAACTCTATGTTGAAACGACATAAACTAATAATATGATCCGTCCAGTCTATGCACTAACAGTAATTTGCGTTTTGCACCCGCCCCCGGCCTACCGATGTTTGTGTATTTAACAGAAAAAAATCGAATGCCAAATTCTATTATTAATAGAAAAAAATTATTGAAAACGCAAAAACACATTCCCGAAATGTGTATAAAAGGGAACGCTGATTTCTATCCATTATTCAGTACGCAATAACAACAGAGAACGACGTGTCAGTAAAAGAAAATAAAGAAAATGGTAAGAACACGTAGAAAATGAACGAAAAATACTCAAACAATTAATTCAATTATAATTTTCAGGAAGATAAAGAAATTGCAAGTAAGCCAACCAACGTTTTGCTATTATCGATTTTTTACTCGAAATTCTAATTTCCTTTTTTGTTTTGTTTCAACAGTCATGGACAAATTGTGGGCGGAGAAAAGTAAGAACGGTTCCATGCCCTCGTATCAAATGTCCATGCTTCTACCTCAGATCAGAAAGAATTTCGAAGTTGATGAGGAAGCTGTAGATGAATTGGTTACCGAATTAGATAAAGGTGAGACTTGATTGTTCCAGTCGCAATTTTTCTTTTCAATGGAATAAATTTGAATTGAGTGAATGTGTTGACCTTCTGAGTGAAGTAATTGATTTTTCGATTTATTTTGATTATCCTTTTTTCAGAGGAAAATGGATTGATCACTGAAGAAGACTACAAAAAAGTGTGCAGACATTTCCTGGTAGCTAAGTAAACTTTCCTTGAGAACGGTCGGAGTCATATCAGGCGCAACACTTACATCAGACCATACCCATTTAAGTTAAAAGAAAACATTTCATGAAATTTTATTTTGATTATCAGAACGTAGTTATAGACCCAGAAGTGACGATTGTGAAATCTAGTGCTTTTAGTATAAAGGACATTACATAAAGCCCACTGGTGAAAAAAAAGAAAAATGTTGTCAGTGTCACAAAAGGAAATAAAAAACAAAGACTTACACGAAAACGATCTACTTTCTATTGACTAGATAGAGTCTACATCTCTCAGCGGGACAGAATTTTTTCAGCTGTTGCGGGCTTAAACTGCGAAAGGTTCAAACAATTTCTTAAGTTTTATTCAGAAGTGAATACTACTATATGCTTTAAACATTACAAAGAAACATTAGACGTTTGGGAGCTCCTAGACGTCAGTTCCACGAGTAAGGAATCGGTGGTAAAATGTCCAAGCCACCAATGAACTTTTTACGACAGGTATTCATCAGTTATCGCCTGGGATGACAAAAAAGGATGAGTTCTGGCAAAGTCAAAACCTTACAACGTCATTGGCTTGAAACTCTCAAAATATTATTTTCTTGAAAGCCACCTTTTTTGGAGTTTCAATTTTCTGATGTCGCTACCTCGGCTACTCTGTGTAAACGTTCTTATATAGCAATATTTATCAAAAGCAAACTTACAGTCGATATCTGTGAAATTTAGACATGAATTTGCTTCAGCTAGTTTTCAGGTCGTCCAAGGCTCATCCACTCAAACAAACAAAACTACTCATACGTCTTCATACGGGTGAAATAATCACTGGTTGTAGTGGTAAAACCGTTTAAAGACGTACGAGCACTAATTCATATCTAAATTTCACTGACGTCGACGTAGTAATGGATTTGCCATCAATGTTGAAAATGTTGAGATCACAATAAGTACTTAACAGAGTTGAAGATAATTGTCGTAATGATACATGCTTCTCTCCTACCGAAAGTCTTTCCGCCGAAAGATTGTATAGTAACTCTATGCAATGTTACAGTGTGTTTTGTTTGTTAGCAAAACGACAATCCAATATTTATCGCAAAGTTTATAAAATGACTAAGGACTGCCTCTCGAGACGAGAAGTTTACTCGGTTATTTCTATAGAATTAGATAAAATACAAAATTCACGTTTGGTCTCCGCTTCAATTTTATTATTGTCACTCCGGTTGTACACATTCAAATTGCCAGTGGGGCTTTGATGAAATTTAAAACTTCCACATTTTCTCTTTTTCATAAATAATTTCTCTTCATCATTCCGAAAGATACACACAAAGTGACATGTGGCATAATAAGAAGAACTTCGGCTTTCACATGGAAATTTTGAACGTATACGAAAATCGATGCTAACGAGAAAAGTTCGTGGCTACAAAACTTAAAGATTAATATGTTTATCTCGCACTGGAAAAGCATACGAAAAAAAAACGAAAAACTTTTCTTTCTTTCGATTTTTCTTTTCTTTCAATTCGGCTGCAAGAAATTTAACACGAATGACTCAACAATGTTACAATTTATTTCGTTTTCTTAATTAATTTGTTGTAAATGTACACGACACTTTCAATTAAACCCGGCCCGTTTCACTTTTGTTTTGTGTATTCACTTAGTTACCGTTACCTCCACATCCAACACATTATATTCCAAGATGTTTTGTGTTGTGTTAAAGGTTATAAATTTCATGCTTAACGATTCGGATATAATAATAAGTAATGATAAGCCAAAGTCATTCTTGTGCGGCTCTTGTATTACACCGGCATTATGGAAGAAATTGAGAAAAGAAATGAAAATCAAGATTTAATGTCGTAGATTTTCTTCTTTTTTAACACATTTTTCTAGTCGACACATGAAAAAGAAACTCCGCTCGATGAATATATGAATGACAGTGTGTTGTGTATAGTCATCGGGGTTTGGATTTCTTTATGCTTTCCACTTCTTCTTCTTTTCTTCTTTTCTCCGGCAACCATACACAACAGTAAGGAAGTATCAAAATCAAGTCAAAATCAAAATAAAATTTCGAATTCGAATAGATAAATAAATAAAAAAGAAAGAAATATTTTGCGTTGTGTATCCCGATTATGTGCAGGAAATTTTGTCGATGATTTTCCTTTTTTCGCTTTATTCAGAGATAGAATTTTCTGCTATTCGTGTATGCAGCAAAATTCGTTTTTTTCGCCATATAATAATAAACAGAGATTTCATCTTAAATTGCGATTGGTTTTGAGTATATATTGAGAAAACAGAATAGACGCTATGCGCTTCAGTTACTGCAAAATTACGAAATAGAATGAAGCTTGGAGAAATGAAACGATTCGCATTTATCCGCTAATCCAGAGAATAAAATGGGAAATGATCTCTGCGGAATCGGAATAGAATAATGTTTTCTTAAGAAGGAAGTGGGTGGATGTGTACTGTACTGTTAGGATAAATCAGTTACTTTGCAATGAAATTTAAAAGTGAAGTGAGTGTAGCTTGTAGCTACTTAGCTCATCTCTTCAATCGAACAAATTGTCGAACAAATTATTTCCTAGTTTATTGGTGGTCATGGATACTTCAATTTCTTGTTGATTGTGTAGCTTGTAATCCAAACCGAATGAAACTCTTGTTTATCAAAAGTAATTTATTGTCCCGTGCATTCGACCGTTTGACCAGTCATATTTATAAATAATTTCAAGTATGTCAAGTCAGAGAGCGATTTTGACTAAAATTCATTTGAGATATGATGCATGCCGAGGCATTTCTTTTACCCCATTGGGTAGGAAAAAAATCGTGGATAAGCCGCTTGTTAAGCTAGCACCAAATTCAAGAACGAAAATAGCCCCAAATGCAAGCCTTCCTAAATCGGGTCTAAAATCGACCTTAGCTGTGTTTTGTACAATCCTAAAGGGTAACAAATGAAGTCCTACGATTGGAATAAGTACCATGAGTCGATATGAATTCCTCTGGCTACGACAATTGTTTCTGATAAAAATTTGTATGAAAAAGAGAGTTTCGTATCCATATTCTGGAACTTGATCCATATACAAATTAAACCCATTGTACATCCATCATCGACTCCAGCAACATTTCTGAGAATTCTAACTTCAATATTACATTGAATGTAAACTACCAGGTATGGTTTAATGTCACCTTGGAGACATAAATAACGAATACGTTTAAGATAAATCGACTGATTTATACCATACCTGACCATACCTGGTTATTTACATTCATTTCAATATTATCCATCTACGAAATGGAAGAAAGATTTTGTACTTAATAATCGAAGTAACAGATTTAACGATTACACTGTGGTATGCAAGCGTGTCTTGTTGCTTGTGAAAGGATAAACCACACTTCATTAACAACACTATCCAGTTTTTATAATTATTTTCTAGCACATAACATTAGGTAAACGAATCTCTTTCTTTTCATCTACATTCCAAACGAACCTCGAATGGAAAACGCATCAATGATGACAGAACTATTAACTCAACATTCGTATCACATGCTTACCGAGCAATAATAGCTGATGCTCAATTAAAAATCCATTATGCTTCACAGTGATCACTTAGCGAACAAAAAAGCTTTCATGCTCATTTCATTCCAGCAATAAAGGTGCCCATAAATTCATTTTAATTGCACAAAACTTTGAGTCACCCCCCCAAACATATTCGGATGGAATTTTCAGATAAATAAAAATATGTTTAAATGAGCTCTCACATTTAACAATGAAATGTGGAAGAAAATTCCCTGAGTTTCCTCTCATAATGTTCATAAACTTGTGTATCAGAGTACCATGAGTAGCGTACATTATATATGGTTTTAGACAACGTTTTTAAAAATAAATAAAAAAATCGATATCACAATCCAGCATTTATGCTTCTCTTCATTAGCCTAATGTTCATGTAGAAAACTTTAAAAACGTATTTTTCAAGATTTTTAAATGCAATCGGATTTGATGGCACATAATAGTCACACGACCATTTAGTCTTGGTATAGTGGATAAAAATATTGCTAGTGATCGTACATAAATGACGTAACGCTGTGAAGGGGAGGGTGTTCAAGAATACGTATAATTTCTATCAAATTTGGGTCAATTGTGACCCTTTTTTCCGTAAACATTCACGGTGTGTCAGAACCGATTTTAAGTGATAGTTCTTTTAAATGAGATCATTCCTCTGATTTACGTTCTCAGCCACCATATTTTGCAAAAGGTAGGGTCATCGGACAGATTTCGATTATTATTATTTTTTACTAAAATGACCATTTTTAGTCAATTTTCAAACATTTTTGCAGTTCGATGGACCGGCACACCGTGATGGATAGAAAGGGGACTCAAAATTTCAACAAAACAGCATGACGTCGTTTGTGCACGATCCCCGATACGCAAAGCAATTATATATTTCGGGACTATAATTTCATTTTACATTTTTAGCATTTTTGTCTTAAAGGCTTCTGCGACAAATGTACGTGACATTTCAAACATTCACAATCTAATTTAATTTTCCTGTCGTTCCAACGATTTACAATTTAAAACCAGCTCAGAATTAAAAAGCCTCTGTTGCGAAATGTTTGAATATAGCAATAGAGTTAGCAACAATTTGTATGCAAATGTACGGATAGGTCATAGGTCATAGTGCCGATTTATCCACATACATATGCGGAAAAAACTTTTGCCTAACCAACAAATGGAAACACTTGTTTAGCGTTCCAATTAATCGGCATGTTTGTTTTATTTCTATTTATGGCGTTACGCTAATACACACACATATTTGGGTGATGTTGGGCGTTAGTTAATAAATGGGCAGAATATATCTTTGGTATGCAAATATCGGCGGGGTATGTACAGCACGTGCTACCTCATAAATGTTAATGAAAAATATCTACACGTTCGACGTTCAAAGTTTACAAACATAAAACGAAAGCAATAGAATGTCGATTGAGAGCAAACAGAATTGTCTGCAGTAAAATTGAATGACATGCTTGGCTTGTTTACACCGTGTGCCTTAAGAGTTGAAAGTATTTCGATACTGCACTTGTTTGAGGGAGTATATATTCATTTGAGCCATTTTATTTGGCTGGTTAATGAAACAACTGAAATTAGTTTGCTCTCACCGAAGCAATTTTTTTTAATTAAATTGCATTGTGGCATGGTGTTGTGTGTTTTGTTTGTGTGTGACCTCTACAGCTGGAATGGTATGGCTTGATGAACTAAGATTGGTTCCAGTGGAAAGTGGTTTGTGGTTTATTAAAGGAATTATGGCTGCTTGATTTAATTAAACGTAATGTTTTGTACACACTCATTCTCTGTGGAGTTTATATGGTCATGATGAAATTAACTGGGCAAATTATATTATTCGTTTAATTGCATTACATGTAACGGTGGTGAGTTTGGGACATCCTGATGAATGTGTTTGATACCAACCAGAGACGAGATATAGGAAATGGCATAATAAACATATTCGCGACGTTTTTTTTTTCTGTTTCTTTCTGTGAAGGTTCATTGAACTCTTGATATTATTTGTGTGTTTTCGAGGACAGTATGTGACCTACTTCTTCGATATTTTTCGTTTCAGACTTTTAAATTTCCGTCCTCTAAACTCGGTGTATTTTTTGCTAAGTTTTGTTTTTCTTTTAATGTTTCGCTCGGGGGCTATAAAAGACTTTAGTATTTGTACTCATGGTAACACATACAGTTCTGAAATGCCCATCGGTTAGAATAATTCGGATGAAAAATGGCTTACAGATGAAGCACACGTTTTGCCATTTGTTTTGTCGAGAGTTTTTATTGTAAAGTTTTTCTTTTCTTTTTGTTTTGACATTTAAATTAAAGAGGAATATAAAACAAAATGAAACTTAAAGCTCGGATCAACTATCGCGAAATAACGGACAGGTGTCATGGTAATATTTTGATATTTTGTTAGGTACTAGCCATGAAGAAACTATTGTTTAATGAGTATTGAGAAGGCTGTCTTTTATGGGTTCCTCCGGAACGTGTAACATTTGAATGGATTTTCTTTAGAACCCAAAAGTAAGAGACTAAAAAAGTGATTAAATGGAGACCATGAGATTTTCTGGTGTGGTTTGTTTCCTTCCCGGTCATTTTTCAAATCATGGCATCCTTCCAGGATCCTTTTCAGGATACTGTCCAGAATGGCAGGTCAACCTGCCATTCAGGACAGTCATGGCAGCAAATATTACAGAATTTGTAAGCTCTCAAGAGAAACAATAGGACAATCACAAAAAAGTATCGAGCACAAGATTTAATGCAACTGGTGCAACTAAGGGTTGTCGCACCAGAGTCTAGGCTCAGTTTTGATTTTCATCGAATTGAGTGGTAAGTTTTAAGAGTTCAATTGCATCGGATGATGACGACGACATCTATAATAAACCCAGGGCCGGATTAGCATTTACAGCGCCCTGGGCAACGAGCCTTGCAGCGCCGCATGAAAAATTTATTAAAGAAATTGTTTCCTACATTGTCAACCAAATCAAATAAAATGTTTTCAACATTTCCTCAAGAATATTATTTTCTAAGTAATGTGTAGTTAGAAATTGCGAGCGAGGCGAGGTGGCAAGCTTATGATAACATATAACCATATATGAATGAGAGATACATGATATAACCAGAGTTTTCGTAATTAATTCGCAAAACTTTCCCACAAACAAAAATCAAGTAAAGTTATAAAAAGGTTTCGCTCGTATTTTTCGGGATTTTAAGTTTGAAGTTTGTAGAATGAATCCGAAACAATTTTTTCTTGAAATTCTTCTTGAAGAACAAATCAAATCAAACAAATTTATTTAGCAAATAGCTATTTTCAAATACAAAGTTCCATAATCACAGACATTTTAAAATGAATACTACAATTCAAATTTACATCACAATTCTAGTTTCATTCAGGTGTTCTTTCAATTTACACTCGAATGTCCTCTCATTATTCTAACTTTTCACTTCCCTTGAAAGATCGTTAGAACATGAACGCGTTGTGAGGAAAAACCAAGAAAAAAACGTGAATTTTTGACACAATATTTGTGATACTGTTACAGTTTCATTATATTGCGAGATTTACTCTACTTAGTAAGGCAACGCACTGCTCCTAGCATGAACACTACTTTGACAAACGTCGAATTTGGAGGCTTTTGTGATGAGAGCTACCGCTTAAGATTGATTGTATTGTGTGTTTGAACTCACACAACTAAAACAAGTCACCTATCTTCACGAAAGAAACGCAGTGCCTACTGTGACTTCATCAGCCTCCAAATATTTCTTATGTTCATATGCTAGGAGCAGTGCGTTGGGTAAGGTCATGATTCGGAAAAAACGACTTGCGTTGAAGCAATTTCAAGGATCTAGGACTCGGATCCCAAAAGTATTGAAGTTTAGGGCACTCTAGAATGATCCTTTGTCTTCACTCTGAAAGTGTTAGATCTTGAAATTTAGGTAATTTGCCTTGGATTTCGACAAAAAAAATCGCGAATATATGCCATGAACAATTTTCAATGGGCGGAAACGGATTTGTTCTGCAGCTTTTCCAGCTGCTTTATTTGTTCCAAACTCCCGTTGTCCGGCGATCATGAGCAGGTTTCAGCTCATGAGGAATTTACAAAATTTTCGAAGATTCCTAATGAGCTAAAAGCTTTCCATCATCCGACTATCACCGGCGGCTGACGAAAATGAAGCAATGGAATGGTTATTGAAAATTATTTATAGTGTCTTCAGCCAGAAGCCTCAAAGTTCAACTTTTCTAAAGCAGGACCATCATAAAAACGCTTTAAATAACCAAATACGAACAGCCTTGGGTTAGTCCACGGCAGAGTAAAAGTAACCCTGGCAGGAGCGGTTCATTATGGAAACGTCAAATGAGGGACCTAATCCTTTGTATGAAAATGAACTCAAATGAACACTGACATAAGTTGAAAAATTTAATTCGCAAAAAACATAGGCCTACTAGATTATTCAGGTCCCTAGTCAAACAAGCGCTCCTGCCTGGGTTACTTTTACTCTGCCGTGGTTAGTAGATGGGCGTGTATTATTCAAAAATATCAAGTTAGATGTATATATGCATTTCTTGTAGCTCACATTTACCCCAAGAATGTAATGTACAGACGCAAGCGAAGCGAGCACGAATTTTTTTTTAATCGACGTTGATTTGTGCATGACTTATGTTGAACGTGAATTGATTACATTGTCGAGAAAATTTAATTTCTAAGCGCCCCTATTTTCCCAGCGCCCTGGGCCGGGCCCACTTTGCCCATGGGTTAATCCGGCTCTGAATAAACCTGTTTTATACTGTGGGCATTTCACATAAAAGATTCCAAAAAAATGAAGTTCTTAGGCATGATAAAAAAATGAAGTAAAAGATTAGAATTCAATCTTTAAAAAATGCTTAGAACAGGATGAAGTATTAGATCCGATCAGTGCCTATATTCGCGAAAATATTTTCACGAATTTTCTCAAGTTTTCACGATTTTCTCAAATTTTCGTGAATTTTCCCAAAAAGGTTTTTGAGAAAATTCGTGAAAACATTTTTGCGAATATAGGCACTGGATCCGATAGTAAAACAACTATTGGAAGGTTAACTGCAAATTCCACGAAATTTGCAAACAAGGTTTCGAATAGCAAAGCTCCGTTTTAATTGCCATCGAAAACGATTGCTAATTAAAAGCGTATTACAACGACAAACGAGACTGACAAAATGTCTGTAATTATCTGCACTGTATATCTCCACACCTCCCATTCATTTTCAATTAAAATCTCATGGTCATCAAATTTAATTTCTTATTTTAAATCACGGCCAAGTGTTCATTTAGACGGAATTAGTTTTAATGTGATTATGTGTAACAAACCGTTATCCGAAAATGCCTGCCATCACAAATTAAGAAGTGAATTTTCCCCAAAAACCCCTGTTATTACGTTCAACGGTTTTAATGTTTATATTTTGTCGGAAATTATACAGACAATGAAAATGAATCGTATTTTACCACCGAGAACAGCATACTGTTATATATGGTAGTAGTAAGGTCTAATTATATTTAAAACCGACAAACCAAAGTTTATCTAAGATATGAAAATTTGAATCCATTCAAAGTGAAAAAGTTTCCTTTTTCTCTGTTTGCATAAAAATAATTTACACACAAGTTTGAAGACACTTTATTTGATAATGTCTCTTTTGTTGGGGATTTTATCCAGATGTAAAGTGGCTTATTTCGAATGGAAAATGGAAAACAAAGGACGACGCTTTTATGTTTAGAGGTGTGTGTGTGTGTGTATTATTATGTAGATGGAAATCCGGATGAATGTTATTGGCTTTTCATAGTGTTTGGGGAAATTTATTATACCCAGGAACTTCTTAGACATTGTGGTAATTTGTTATTTGTGGCCATCTTTATGTTCTGCGGGTGGTTGACATTAAACTGTTAATGTGTGGAAGACGTGAACGTAAAAGATAAGTCACATTATCTTACTGTTACACCATGTTCGTCTATTCATAATTTCCGTTGTTTGTCTTTTCTTGTCAAATCTAATATTTGCAGCGTTTTTCAGAGTGGTGGGATACGTTCAGTCTATGTCTATGCATACAAGTTTTTCTTATCAAAATAACAAGATCTTCGAGTCAAAATAAGTAAAATCAAATGACTTAATACTTTAACATAGTTTAAAGGACAAATAACGTCAGAAACTCAGCCAGAAAGGAGTTCCAAGACGGGCCCAACCCTGGAAATATTATTTTTGAATGAGAATATGAAAGAAAATACAATTTTTTTTGGAACAGTAGCTACGTCCCTGAACAACATACTTTCTTTAAGGGGGACGTTAGACCCATTTTCAAAATTTTCTTCATAAAGTTTTCTTGAAATTCTTCAATTTTTCGCAAGCGAACTTTGTGAATAGTCTCCAACAGGAACACAAACACAGCCTACAAATTTCCAGTTGATGTCGAAATAAACATTCGATATCGCTTTGCCATCACTTCGTGAACCTAAAAACTTTTCGCTTTAAATTTACAATTCTTTTACATAAGAAAATAAAGGCGTGCCATACACAACGATAGAGAAACTGTACAGTTTGTTGTTAGATGTCCAGATTCTCATTCCCTTTGGCAGTGACTTCTTCTTCTTTTTTTCAGCAGTTGCAAACATGAAAATAAAATGTTGCAATCGAATCAACAAAAAATATAATTTCCGATGGTAGCAACGAGTTTCTATCAAGCTTCTAAATAGGTCGATGTTGAGAATATAATTAATTTTAAAGCATCGCACAAAGTCTCTGAATAAGCTGGGTACAACAAACAATTGTGAAACTTACTGTCTATTCTATAACTTACTCGGAATTGTTCTAGTAATCTTTTTATCTTACTCTTCCTATTGTTGACAATCAATTTGCATTTTGCATAAAGAAGAACGGATGAGAACGCTTTTCGGTTTCTGTTTTTTTTTTATTGTGTAGAACAAAACCGAAAAAACTTAAAAATTGTCTCGTTCGATATAAAAGCGCAAAAATAATAAATCTTTGTGACACCGAATTACCGCCAGTCCTACCGAAAAAAAGGATTTTCTCAAAGAAAGAATAAAAACATTTTACATTCAGCAAAACTTCGTCCTCTCCACATCTTTTTGATGTGAAAATTTCCACAATAATATTTTCATTTCCACAATTCCGTTTCTCAGAAAATATAAATCACATTTAGATTTTCCACTTCAAGTGAGAGTATTCTCATTTTCCATGCAAGCAGAAGAAGAAAATAAAAAGTGGAAGAAAATTAAAAACAAACAAATTGTTATTAACGTTTTCCATTCCACACCTACCTCTTGTACACTGTACTTTCAAACGGAGCTACTTTCACCATTCTCACCGTCATCGTTACGGCAGTTGAAAGTCCTTTCAAGAAGATGAATGTATAATCTAAAGTGTAACTGGTAACACCTTTGAGATAAATTATGTAATTCATGTCGTCATATATGCTTCGTGTAATATAAATTCGCTTCGTTTGAAGGTGTTATCTACACAAAGGGAAATATTCACCATCTTGTTCACGAGCAGCATTGCACGACGATTTGTGAATGTAATAACGTTGGCATGATACAGATTAGTATTAAGAACAGAAATTTATTAGATCGCACAGCCGTGATCAAAGAATATGAACATTATCACATCGTGGCGTTATTAAACCAATCCAGTGAAGCTTAGCATTTTACGTTTACTGAAAGGATTGGGATACCGTATTTTTAGCAATCGTTATGTGTAAGAAAATCAAACTTTTTATTATTTTATTTCATTATGTAAAAGAGATACGACATCCATCTGTAATTGGCTGAGATGATAGAAAAACGGTGAGCTCTGGTGTTCCCTTATTATATCAAAATGTATGTCGAAACAAATGAAGTAAAAGATTTTTTTACCAAAGACAATAAGATACTTTAAACAAAAGAAGTAACAGATTTGATAATTGTTTTGCGATACATTTTCTGTTTAAAAAGTGAATCTAATTTGCGAATTCGTCAAATAAATTGTCGCAACAATTATTATTGAGCTATAGCTTGTTCGAACAGGGCAGAATTTATTTACCCAAAAATTGGTCCTGCTGATCAGTGTTATATAAACAACAGTGTAGAATGTAACAATGTAGAGTGACACTGAATGATGTAGGTACTTTTTTATCCTAACTGAAACACAATTTATCAACCATGACTTGTGCACAACTCTATGATTTTCCTTACCAACCAAACAGAAACTCCTCAGATCAGAGCATTCCCGTTAACAATCCATTAAAACACATTCGGGCATTTCCATCGTAATTTTCCACTCAATTGGAATTGCTTTAATGATCCAATTTTGATCGAAATTCATGCATTTCACATGAAAACCCAAAAATAATTTGGGACCAAAACGAAAATAACTTTTGTTCTATTTTCATTTTAATGGTTACACTTTAATCGTCCGTTCTCTATATAACCATATTTAGTGTTACACATTAAATTGAAAAAAGGAGAAAAACTCTTTGCCCAATTCAATGCCAGTGCATATTTCGATTAAATTTTTATACGTTCTTTTATGTCAAACAAGTAAATTTTTAGGCTTAACTTTAATACTTGATATAAAAAGAAACATTCGATTTGAATGATACGATTATGGCGGTACAGCACAGCATCTTTGTAACATTTTTTATTAGGATTGTCGTCGTCATTTTTGTAATGGAAAATCTTCAGTTTTTTATATGTACTGTTTAGCACACGTAAAAAATCGCAGTTCTGTATCTAAGCTGGTCTTAGAGCAGTAATAGCCGTGTTACGAAAGTGGGATTTTTTACGTGGGCAAACCAGTAGAGCCTAATAATTCTTAGAAAGCCTTATCAAATCGTAGTTTACAGAAAAGATTGTTTTATGCATTTACCTGTACTTTGCAGCCTAGATTGACGAGATGAAAAGTTAACTGAAAGTGAGACGAACTTAGATTGGATAATCCGAAGAAGAAAAAACCTCTGGTGATCATCGACACAGCTCATGTACACAGCCTTAGACCTAGTAGCAGCACCTTCTTTGACTCTTCGGACGTACGTAAGCTAGGACCTGTTATATTAGATAGATTCGTGGAAGGGACAGGGAGGTTCAATTGATCCTTATGATGAACGGGAATAGAAACAAAGGGTCACAAGACCGGTGGTTCATGGTCTGGAGCTAAGAGTAATTATACCTAGAGAGGAAATTTCGAACAAAATTACGTAAAATATGTGGTCCCAACAATATGTGTGTGCCCTCTTTTTAAGTTTATTTTCAAAATCAATTCAACAATTTATAAATTATAAATAAAAAATTTCACCAAGATTCTTTGATGGAGGAAGAGTTCCAAGAATCGAGGCAACGTTTCCTCGTTGAATGGCAACAGAAATTCGTTGAATCAAATAACTTGTTGCTCGACGTTCGTTAGTGACCTGTTTGCCCTCCTAATTTATAATATATATAATTACTCTAAGGTCTGGAGATGGACCATCCGAACCTGACAAATAAAAAAAAATCTAGGAGCACTTCCGCCTTACGTGACAATTTTAAAAATTCTCTTCTCTGTGTGGCAAAAAAGTCGGAAAAATATCGGCTTTTTCGCGTAGCGGTACTTTCTGGACGCGCCCTATAAAGTTCATTCTCAAACAAGTCAACCAAACTGCGTAGTTGGTAAGTTCAAACAATTTTATCGAAATAATTTCATTTTGTTACAATATATTAACGTAAAAATGAAAACATTTCAGATTTTATCTGGGTTGTAGATTGAGTGGGCACTAAGCTTTTACAGATTGGAAACGATAAATTTTCTGTTAATTAATGAAAGCTTATAATAGCATACATACTGTATAACCTAGAACATTGTAAAAATGTAGCGCAGTATACAAATTGATTGGTGTATCCCTCCTGCTATTAACCCTTTAATGGTGGCTACAAATAGCCTCACTGCACGTAAATATACATTGTAAAAAGTAGGGAAAACATCAGCTGGTCGGTATTCTTTTCGTATATAGAACAATACGAAAAAATGCTATCGTGGTAGAAAATCAATATTTCCATAAATGTTAACATACTCAAAAAGCCGCAGATACTCCACGAAAACGTGAACCCCATTAACGGTGAAAATTAATCGATAAAAATGAAATTTTGTTTTTCTATTTCGTCTCCAATTTTGTTTTCCAAGTTATTACTTTTCCATTAAAACATGTTGTGACAAACGCACTTGATACTTTAAATGAAAAACGGTTATGGCTCAGAACGAAGCGACTACGACATTTGCATTGTCGACACGATTCGTAAGCCGTTCCCAAAGCTTTCTGGGGATCTGTGTTGTTTCAGATGGTTGGTGTGTTTGTTTTTTTATGAAATATTTTATGTGCAGCACTCTCACGTATATAACACCATGGAATGCGGTCATAAAGCTCATGGGATTTTCGTGAATAAATGAACACGGTTTTCGGGATTTTATAAATGGTTGGGCTTTAATGCTTTGTGTTCGACTATTTTTTTGGGGGTATGAAAACATTTTATGTTTTAGGCGACCATTATCTTCGCATTTCTACATTGAGGGAGGTTATATGTTTCGAAATGAGTTTATCAATGGGAAAAAAGAGGGGTCGTTATTTACGATTACAGTGGATGAAATAAATGTTTTGTTTAAACAATCCCATCGCGTGTGAAGTTGGCAATAGTAAAAAAAGGAAATTATCGCCTGTTGCAAAGTAATAAAATTAATGAAAATGGAAGGTGAGAAATTGATTTTATTTAAACGATGGAATAATTATAATGGAACACACATGAGTCTGTCGAGGGAATAACTTGCGTAAAAGCAATTTCACAAGGTATTATATGGGTAGTAAACGGAATATACTTTGCATATCGAAGGACGTGTCACAACATATTACCCGAATGAGACTCTTTATGGTGATTGTAACGAGCCATTAATGTAGTTATAGTGATGTATGATCCTCATCGGTGCAGTGCCAATATTTCTTGCACGAAAAACTCATTTGAATAATAGAATAATCTGACAGCTAGTCAGCAATCAAAGCCTATGGTCTACCTATAGAAAGGTATGGGATTCGGATTAACCTCTTTTTAGAAAAACATTTCTTCCCCAAATTTTTCAAAATTAAGGAAAATTTGTGAAAATTGAGGAAAAATTGGAAAAATTAAGGAAAATTGGTGAAAATAAAGGAAGAATCAAGAAATGCTTTTCCAAAACTACTCCTTGCATTCGATAGACATTACTGTTTCAATACTTATCCAAATGCTTAAAATTCGAACCACATTACTATATAAAGAATGCAGAGCCGATGGAAGGTTGTCCAGATCCAAGTTTTGTATGACCTAAATCTGGTTTGAGAGACGAATTTTCCTTTCAGTTAAATCACAATAACAAACTCAAGTTTTAACTTTTCGGGCCAAGAAACAGTAAATCCAAAAACATGTAAACATCAACTCATCCAATTTCTCGGTTAGAGTAAATACGTTGTAAACAGACAAGATGCAACCAGCACTCATATATTCAAGTATGGGGATTACTGAAAGCAAGCTTAAAACTAGTACAGTTCAAGACTCTTGCACTTATATCTACCTTTGTCAGACGACATAGCTAATTTATCTAAATGTTCAGCTGGCAAAGTTTCAACATATTTTATTGCATGTAGTACAAACCATATTTGTGTGTCGCATTCATATTTAACCGATGTGATGTAATTACATAGCAGAGAGCAGAGAGATATCGAGACAAATTGTTTATTTATGGCACTCGATATTAAGGCATAAATCAGTAAATATTTGAGCTTCGCAAAGGTAACAGCCATTTAGTGCTACACGACAAGGTAACACAGAAACTGGGGCAATTATTTACTCGTTTACTCACGCTTTGGAATGAACAAATTACCATTTTAAAACACGAAATTTTTTATTATTTTGAAATGTAAAAATGTTATGAAAATGTGATGAGTGGAATTCAGAAGTTGTTTGGGATAAATGTAAGCTTTTTCATTAACACAATATACGCAACCGTGTCTATGTCAATCAGACAAATGGAGTTACATGAATGAAACGAATGAACATAGAGGTGTTGTTAGCTTTTTCAGATTTCGATCTGTGAATTCCAATGGGGTACTTACTCCAGTACCAGCACGCATCATTAGAGCTTAAATGATTAATGAAAATTGATCACATTGTGAGTGAATAGTTTCTTCGGTTGATACTCATGAACATTTGTTTGTCGATAGGGTTTCTGAGTTGATCATGGAGAAATGTGTTCTTCAGTAATAGACTTTAGTAACATAATTTAGTCCGGCGCCGCAAAAATTTATAATTTTGTAAGGACGGAAAATACAGACCCATAAATTATCTAGTCTTCTCGACGAACTTTGCTGGAACTTGTCGAAAAACAGGAAATGAAGCAAGTTGCTCAAAAACACACGAGTAAATTTGCGAGTTTTGAGTCTTGAATTACGTAGCAGCATCCAATGTATTTTGTGTATCCTCTAAGGGTTTTCAATGATTTTCTGAGGATTTTCCTTACCGCTTTTGTTGGATTTTAAAGGATGTATGAAGGCTGGAGGATTTACTTGGATTTCCAAGATTTTATTTTTTAATTTTCTGAGAATTTTTTGATTTGGAAGATTCTCTAGTTTTCAAAATTTTTTCGGGTGAGGGTTTTCTAGTTTATCCGGCCCTTTATTCGACGGGTTCCTTTCCTGCCTTATGCGAAAGTTTAACATCACAACGATGTAACAACGTGAGGAATCTACGCATGGCTAAATTATTGCCTAGATTCGGGCACAAAATTATTATTATTTTGATGATAATTTTGGGTTCGCATCCTTTTGGGAAAAAGTACGACCATCTTTTGGTGTTAAAATGTGTTAGCTTCCAGTAAAAAATTGTTTGTGGTGATGTCACCAAAGTCCGAGAAAACTCAATACTTCACGAAAACTGACACATATTTTGAGTTTTCTCGGTCTTAGGTTACATCACCACAAACATTTCAATTTTTATTGAAAGCTAACACATTTTAACACCAAACGATGGTCGTAATTTTTCCAAAAGGTTTGCAAAAGTTCCAAATAACTGGTAGCCGACTTACTGGTAACGACTTTTTATACGATTCTGAAAGTTTGATGATCAAACTAAATTGAAACGGTTAGTCATCTGCTATCGACAACGACGAAAATAATAAGCGATGAACTCTGGCTAGTGTTCTCTTATATATGGTGATGTGTATGCTCATTACTCAACTAATGAACTGATAGACTTTGTATCACTAGGAGATGGCCTACTGAAATGAAGTAATAGATTCAATGATTTTGTTGTGGTAATCGTATCTAAAGACTGTACCTATCATCCCACCAACCATCCTTAAATTTGTCGGACTAGTGTGGTCTAAATTAGCTAGAATAACTGACCTTCCCAAAAAAATGAAAATTTTCATAGAAAAATAGCTTGAATGCGCATTTCAATGAGCCCATCCATTTTTTGAAAAAGTTTCATTACAAGCGTGACACTCACTTTTGTCCCATGAAGCTTCAATTCAAATAATCATAAAAAAAACTCGAAATGCTTCAAGAGTCATTCAAACCAATTTCTGTAAAGCAACAGATTACATAGCAACTCTCATGCTAAACCATCCATAACTTATCATAGATTTACCAGCGCTTAAATAGAAGAGCATGACACTTGAAATTGTAAATAAAATATACGGAGAAAAAACTTCCGGCATATGGGACAAGTATAGAGTGAAAATGGTGCTTGGAGTCGTCGAACATTATATTCATGAAATTTCTGTTCTTCAACGGATTTTTTTTTTGTAACGAACAATCACATTTATTTTAATTGTAGTTTGGATGTAACATTTTCCATTAATTTGTTTTTACAATAAATTGAATTCTGACCTCTGCGTTTTGCATTCACAATTTTTCTTTTCACAATCCACGATTGCCAAATCAAAGTCTTTTCTGTATTTTAAGACGTCGTATCCTTTCTGCCGGTCGTCAAATTCACAGTTAAATATGCAGCACCGACCGTTGACGTATTAATCGAATGTTGTGCATTGTTAGCATGTCTGCACGGTTGCGGTGATGTCGGATTCGACAGGCCCGACTCGTGAATCGGCGACAGTGTCGGACTGCGATTACGTAAAACGTTCTTACGACGTTGTCTCCGGTTGTTCGGCAAATATCTGGGCTGCTGGACGAATGTCAATGAATCGGCGAGCTCTTGCAGATCGGTTGAATTGCGTAATTTTCGTCGCGGTGGCGGTGGTAATGCCGGTAGAGTTACATTGGCCGATGATGTGATGATCGACGATTCATCTCGTATGATGGACGTTGGCAGAACGGTATGACTTTGGTTCGGACTGTTCTGTTCTGATGCGGATAGAGGACGAACTTGATTCTGTTTGATATTGACGGCAGGTGTACCGTGTCGACAATGTGGTCGACGATAACGGCCGATCATTCGTAGCATGTGACGAAATCGTACAACAGGCCATGGACGAACTAGTCTAGGACGATTGGTTTTGATGTTTGGCGATATTGGTGGTCTACCATTTTTGAAGTCTTTTTTGCGTGGTACATTCGTTAAATGAGAATTGTTGGCACCGTTTGTTATTGATTGTTGCTGATCATGTTGATGTTCCTGTTGTTGGTGTAACGTAGCTTCGGACACAACATCTGAAACAGTTCGTATAACGTCGATTGGGACATCTGGACTATCAGGACTGACATTGCAACAATTCCATTTTCGTTTCCATCGGTGATGCTTCGTAATCGTTTTTAAGCAACAACGTTTATCTTGTACGGTGGCTGTTGCATCAGACTTGTTCGGCGTTTTAACCTTAAAGCTGCAGAACGTGCACTGTTCCGAGAATTGCATGTACGATTCAGCCGCAGTTGCTTCAATGTCTCTATCAGTCGGAATTTTGGTTATTTGTTTATACTGCGAACAGCAGTGAAATGTTCGTGATGCACATTCTTTCCTCGGCATACCATACTTTTTGGTGGTGGAGCTCTCCTCCAGCATTGAACACATGTAAAATGACTTGTGCGATGTTTTGTGGTATTCGTGAGCATTGTCGTCACAGCAATGAAGTGTTTTTGGACGGTACTTGGATAGCTCGCTGTTCGATGGTACAGTGTCTACAGTGTCTATTGGAGATACAGTTGAACAAAGAAACAGTTGAGTGGAAGGATGTAATTTCCGATTCTGTGCTGAAGAGATTGTGGACGGACATTTTGATGATGTTTTTGTTGTTGTATCACTAATGGTAGTAATAGATGTTGTTGTTTGACTCGGTGGTTCAGATGTGGACATAACATTTTGACGTTGACTTCTAATATATTCGTATGTTGTCAAGCCTAAGAAGGAAATATACACATGGAAGAAGCATAGATGAAGTAAAAGCCCAACACATATAGCTGCTAACACTCCTAGAACGGCTATAAATATTAGAAATAGTGTATCGTGCAATCCGATACCATCGTTATTTGTGGTCGATGATTCCGTTAAATTTGTTGGCGGTACGAACGAATCATTGAACACTTGCGATGGTATTGTATCCGGTAAAATGTCATTCGGTTCAGGCGTCGACCATATGTTCAGCCATTCCGGTTGATAATAATAGAATACAAATTCGCAGACGACACAGCATAAAACGACCAATGAGGCCACAACAGCTGATACCACACACATGAGGAAAGCCACATAGTTTCTCGCTCCCACGCAACAGTTTAGCCACTTGCAGTGATGGTCAAATTTTTCAACACATTTATTACAAACACTGCAATGTTTCGTTCGATGACTCGACGTCTTTATGTTACACAAATGGCATCGACCATTTTCGATCACATGCAAATGTTTCGAACGATCAAATTCCGGAACGATTCGGTCACTGCTCAATTTCCGTAGCTCTTTGTCGGCGGGATCAATCAGTACAGCTGCAATGTGTGCAACGATGTGCACGGCATACAATCCGGATAAGATGCCCAACACGGGTTGCTGGAACTGTGGCGATAGCGCTGGTATGAGTATCAAGAAACTAGCCAAACCAAATCCGAACAATGCAATCCATCCAATGATTTGCAGCGGATGTAATGGAAATTGCAGTCCGTGTATGCGACGACCTTTACGTAATTCGCTGACGGTTAAATTATCTTGGAAGGATAACCATGGATTCGGTGACCGTTTTCGTTTCGGTTTTATTGTGCTGTGGCTTCCAATCGAATTTTGTTGCTCCGGGAGCATTATATAAACATGAAAAATTAAATCCTACAAGCAACGTCATATCACTGGCGTATTTAATTGCACCGAATTGTTTTACGCGTTTTTCGATCGAAATCTCTTTGGATATCTGCATGTGGTTAAGTGATTGGATTTAAATGGCTTGTCCATCACGAGGCCATAAATAGCTTTTCATGTCGGTTAATTGTAATTGGATGGTCGGTTTATATGGATGGTTGGTTTAAAAATAGCACACCTATTGTTCTCGGTATCAGCACAAGTTATTATTTCTCTGTGGTGAACAGTTTTTATTCCCTCACTGTGATTCCGGTGTTTTCACCCTTCTATTTCCAGTACACGGCTGCGATACGTTTTTATTAAATAAAAAATGTTTTTTTAATTGCAAGGTCATAAATTGATTACCGATCGATTAATGCAGTTTATTCATAGGACAATATAAGTACAAATGCCCAATGCAACAACTGTTCTTATTCTGCGGAAAGATTGTTTATTTTAACGATTTTCTCTCCTCTAATCACTAATTTTAAACGACTATAAAAAGCACAAAAATCACATGGGAATACGTTCTCAGTCCGCTTCTTCGTTCGCTCCCTTTGCTGTTGCACAACAAAATTCGGTTCAGTTCTTCTTCGTTCGTTTTTAACACTTTAGCGGTCTAACTCTAAAATCCTACTTTGTTCGGATTGATGATGGTAAAAAACCTACGTCCGCTAGGACACTGTGATTATCTACTTAACAAAAATTTAAATAAACTAAGAAAGACACAAGTCATTTGTTACAAAACACTACTTTACACACAAAGCAAAGTTCGGAACGCGATTCATGTTTGAACTTATTTGCGCAATAGGTAACCAGCTACTGAACATTGGTTGTGTTTTAACCAGAACCATCAGCTTATGCGAGTAGAAAATTTTTGTGGTGGTTTTTGGTTCGCGTGCGCGTGATTGTTAGATAGAATGTAGACTGGCTTCGATGTATATAAACAGAGGAAAACATAAAGTGTTCGAATGTGTGTCAAATAGAATAAAGAGGGGAAAATATAAAATGGAAAATGAATATTATGACGACGGTGTGCTGTGCATAATAAGATGCTGGCTTAATAATTATGATGGTCAGATGAAAGAAAAAAAAAAATTGCGAAGAAAGGTGTTTGAGCTTGAGGGAGACAATTAACAATTTTATTTTTTTGCCGAGAGTGATAACATCTGCACAATTATGTAACTGGGTACGATAATTTTGCGGTGAGAGAATGTTTTTATGTGTCAACAGAAAGATTTCTTATTTTTCTTTTCAATGGAGTCATCTTAAGGTAGATTGTGTGAAATTACTCATTATAACGATAATGAGACTGAACTTTTCGCGTGGGTCTTTTCAGGAATAGATAGATAAATAGCACACAAATTTGCTTAACGAATTGTAAGGTGGATTCTATAGTAAATTGGTGCAGAGTGTTGTATGCATTAACTTTGTTGTAGCGGTTGTACCTCATACGAGAATGATAATGAGTTACACAATGTTCGGGACGTTTTTCAGGTTTCAAAGGTATTCAATCTGGGATCAATTGCTTAACAATTAATCTGACATTGGAATCACATTGGCAAAAGACCTGCAAGTCTTTAGTAGAGTGGAAAGAAGCGGACGAGTGTTAGCGTAACCATAACCAGCTTACTCGAGTCAACTGTTTGACTAGATCGCTGAGCACGGCGAGCATGAATGAATTTAAATAAAGTCTTCGCGCATACTGATTTTCTTTAAGGACCATCCCATGACACATAACTTACAATCAGACCGAAATCCCAGAAGCCGGTTTTTAAGCAAATTTCGTAAAACGAAATTTTATGAACCAGTTTGGATCTGTTAAGCACCTCCTTTTAAGGCTCGGATCGGGTTCGGATTGACCTGTTTTAATTCAGGTTGACCCAAAACGGATTTCAACACGAATCTGGACTAAGACTTCAGGTTCGACCTAAATATCGATCAAAAATATTTTCAATTACGGGTTCAACCCGAACCGGACCCGAACCTGACCTGAACCAGAAATTTTCAGGTTTAATCAGGTCGGGTTCGGGTAAATTTTTACACCTGAATTTTCACGAAAAGTTTTGGTTTGGTCATGAGTTTTAGTGGCAATTATCCGAGCTGTGTTAACGAAATCGTGATTTTATTTCTGCAATAAATAAAGAAACTAACTAACTGATTTCGTGCAACCAACCATGAAGATTAATGAAAAATTTAGTGAACAATTAAGAGGACAACTAAATACATACGCTAAGTAAGTCAGGATTCCGACTAAATTCAATATTTGTGCAACGTCTCTGAATAACCTTTTTCAACTGAGTACACCTTGAATCTATAGACGGCAGACATATCACCAGTAACGAGTTTAGTACTTTTTAACTTAGAAAATATTCCCTTGACGTACAGTCAAGCTAAAAACCCTCATCATCATCAGCCAGACATTATCATCTTGACTTCAACAATCGTTGCCGATTACAGGCGTCAGATTAAATAGTCATAACAACCAAAACAAATTTTTTGGAACCCTGCAAATCTTAAACAAAACTTTCTGAACGCTTCGACTAAAATATTTCGTACACGGTCCGTAATTCCAGTTGTTAAAACAAAGAAACTTTTCTCAAAGTCATTATTACGCAGCAAATTATTTCGAATAAATTAAGAGTTTTCGCAATGCCAATCATTTGTGTAAACACAAAGTTAATCTAAACTTGAAACACCACCACACATTACTCATTTTGACCATAACATAAACCACTTATCTCCCAGTGAACGGAAAGCTTTCAAAGATCCGAATCGAAGGGCACCAAATCACATCATAGCATTACAGTTTCTTGTAAACATTTTCCCAAGAGCTTAATGTATATTAATATGGAATGAGAGGATACACGATTAATTGGAGTAGGTCTGTTTGTACAGGCACTTTCTCGGCTGATTAAGTTTTTATAATTTCGTGTTCTTCAACTTCGATTTTCTTTATATTCAAGCCTCTCAGAGAATGAAAGAAAACAACATCAATTATGAAAAAGTTCAATTGTTTACCGAAAGCATATATCCACCTAAGAGCCGGTTATATTGTCCCTGTTTCAGTTACACTTGTCAACACAAAAGTTCGAAACGAAAATTTGTCGAATTCTATTCCAACGTATCATTCCCCTCATTTCACCATAAATCATTGGATTTATCAATGACGTATACAACCATACAACTATATATAGCGGACGTAGAGGGCTAGTAACTGTTACATTTTATCAGCTCAACATAGAATACATTTTATGTATTCAAATTTCAAGTCGATCGACATAATGCTATGGCTTTCGCAAAAATAACAAAGGCAAATTATGCCAGAAAAAAAAATTGAAATACATTTCCCCATCGTATCGTCTGTATAGCGAACAATGAAAATGAAAAGAAAATTGTCTACTCCCAAGGAAGCGGTTTCGTGAAGTTTGGATACAAAAAATGTGTATTATCGTAACTGCCATTGGTATCATGGAATATGGATACGAGACAATCACTGAAAATGTGCTGTGTGAATAAAGATTTTTTTTTTTAACGAACCGACATGAATATGAAGCTGAAAGCTTTATGGAAAATGTTTCGTATGCGAATAGACAACGGATCGAGTTTGCTGCTCGAAAGTACATGAATGATGAAACGGTTGAGACGGTACATCGCTGACGTTAACGAATGGTGACACAACACTTGGTCTCAATGGTGCAAACGACGTTGAACTAGTTATCGCTTAAAGATGTAAAATGCGACTAATACAAGAAAATTCAAAGAATAGTTTCATTGCATTGACCACTTTTACTGTTAAGACCACTTTCACTGATATGACCACTTTCACTGATATGACCACTTTCACTGATAGGACAACTTTCACTTATAGGACCACTTTCACTTACAGGACCACTTTCACTGATAGGACCACTTTTACTGATAGGACCACTTTCATTGATAGGGCCAATTTTACTGATAGGACCACTTTCACTGATAGGACCACTTTCACTGATTGGACCACTTTAACAGAGAGGACATTTGAAACTATGGAATTTATGTTTCATTCCTTGACCTAGGCCGGTAGTTTAAGCACTGTCTATCTTTGAGAATAGTCTTCTAGATTTAAAAAAAAATACCCAAAGGTGCAGTGAGTTTTAGTGCTAGTGGAACCAAACTTAAAGTGCATTTTAAATGTCTAGATATTGACTGATCATAAATTGAAATTTTTTCGATACCGCTCCGCTTCTTCGCAAGGCTCTCACGGCTCAGTCCCTAACCCCATAATAATACGTAAACATTGAACAATGTAAATCAACAAACAGATTCAAAACCGTCAATAATCATAATCCCGGCAAAAACTCTTTCAGAGCAAAGTTGGACGCAGTCTACAGTCTATATGTGTGATAACTTCTAAAACAAGTGATATCGCTAGAGGTGACGCTGTCAGCGTCGTTACGCAAAATTGAATTTCACAGCCAATTAATTGAAATTAGCTGATCTAGTTTTCCAAACCATTCGCCAATTATTTTTTTTCAGGAAAAATTTTAACCAACAGAATTTTGACTGAAAAATTTTCAACAAAAAATTCTGCGTCGCATGTGGCAGATTAAATGTCCGTGAGCATCTGCCACTTTGCGACGCAGAATTTTTTGTTGAAAATTTTTCAGTCAAAATTCTGTTGGTTAAAATTTTTCCTGAAAAAAAATAATTGGCGAATGGTTTGGAAAACTAGATCAGCTAATTTCAATTAATTGGCTGTGAAATTCAATTTTGCGTAACGACGCTGACAGCGTCACCTCTAGCGATATCACTTGTTTTAGAAGTTATCACACATATAGACTGTAGACTGCGTCCAACTTTGCTCTGAAAGAGTTTTTGCCGGGATATCAGTCGTTTTAGAAGTTAAGTCGGAAGTTGACGAAAATTAGAGGTGTGTGCCGGTTTTAAAATAGTCGGCGGCGGTGCGCCGACTGGTAAGGGATCGGCGGCGGCTAAATTATTTCAGAACGGCGCATTGACTTAGTGTCAAACTTCGAAAGAACTCATCTGATTCGGTTATGCAGTGTTGCGAGTTTCGAACATTTTTCAGGTTATTTTTTTCGAATCAACTAGAGTGTTGTTAATTCTTGGGAATAAAAGAAATATTTCACCTACACAGTATTGGCTAAGGAAAGGTGTATAATTTGATTCTCACGTCTTACATTATTTGCGCATAATTACATCACACAAAAATGACTATTCGAAACTGGCAGCACTAACATCACCGACGACTAATTTTCGGAAGCACTGAGTATTCGGAACAGCTGTGATTTGTGAACTGTCAAATTTTGTTGATATACCGTTCGATTTGTCACAATTATTCTGGCGCGATCAATATTTTGATTCTGATATTTGTGTAGCTTTTGGCCATTGTGGACTAACCAAACATCTGCTATTTTTGCCAACTTTTTAGTGCATCATAATGGACCTTCATTGTAAGCTTCGATGGTATTTGGGTTGTTGTGTTGTAACATTTTGTGTTTGTTTGTTTAAGGTTACATTTTAAAATTTTGGTTGTTTCCAGTCAAATTTTTTTTTGGTAAAAATTATTTGGCAGATGATGAGAAAAACTAAGCCAGCTTGTTTGTACTAATTGGGTGTAAAATTTAATTTTTGCGTAACGAAGCTGAAAGCGTCAACTCTAGCGATATCATTCATTTTAGAAATTGTATTTCAAAGACTGCGTCACACTTTTCTCGAAGAGATTTTTGTTGGGATATCAGTCGTTTTAGAAGTGTAATCAACACTGCTTTTTATAACAGTTTACAGTTTTAATTCAAAAAATTTACGAAAATCGAAAATTTGACGAAATTCGAAAATTTGACGAAATTTGACGAAATTCGAAAATTTGACGAAATTTAACGAAATTCGAAAATTTGACGAAATTCTAAAATTTGACGAAATTCGAAAATTTGACGAAATTCCAAAATTTGACGAAATTCGAAAATTTGACTAAATTCGAAAATTTGACGAAATTCGAAAATTTGACGAAATTCGAAAATTTGACGAAATTTGA
Source organism: Bradysia coprophila (assembly GCF_014529535.1). NCBI lineage: Eukaryota > Metazoa > Arthropoda > Insecta > Diptera > Sciaridae > Bradysia > Bradysia coprophila. The sequence goes on along the minus strand of NW_023503372.1, from coordinate 878,761 downwards.
CGAAATTCGAAAATTTGACTAAATTTAAAAATTTGACGAAATTTAAAAATTTGACGAAATTTGAAAATTTGACGAAAATCGAAAATTTGACGAAATTCGAAAATTTGACGAAATTCGAAAATTTGACGAAATTCGAAAATTTGACGAAATTCGAAAATTTGACGAAATTCGAAAATTTGACGAAATTCGAAAATTTGACGAAATTCGAAAATTTGACGAAATTCGAAAATTTGACGAAAATCGAAAATTTGACGAAATTCGAAAATTCGACGATAATTAAAAAATTTGACGAAATTCGAAAATTTGACGAAAATCGAAAATTTGACGAAATTCGAAAATTTGACGAAATTCGAAAATTTGACGAAATTTAACGAAAATCGAAAATTTGACGAAATTCGAAAACTTGACGAAGAAAGTAATTCTCTATCTGCCACCATTCAAGAAATATCTCCAAAACCCCAATTGACCCACCCATTTCCAACTTTCGACATTTTTCGCAAATGCCCTTCTTTTCTACTCGTAAAACTCTGAGACTTTGCCGAAGAAAGTAACTCTCTATCTGCCACCATTCAAGAAATACCTCTAAAAACATAATTGACCCACCCATTTCCAACTTTCGACATTTTTCACATATGCCAATGTGTTCTACTCGTAAAACTCTGAGACTTTGCCGAAGAAAGTAAATCTCTATCTCTCATAAGCCAAAAAATATTAGTCCTTTCATCCTACGCTCGAGTAGCTCAAAATTTGGTCACTCTGACCACTCTAGCTCAACCAAATCTGCACCAATTTTTCTAATTATTTTTTTGTTCGATTCGTGTGGCGAATACCTTTCATTTGATGGGTCACACGCCCCTGCAGGTTTCAATACAGCTGAGCTACAGCTGAAAACGCGTTCCCGACACTCGAAAACCACACTCAGAAACCACTTCGAGGCCAATAAAACAAAATTCTGGTTTTTCCTGGGGTAGTGGCGTATCACATTTTCATTTTTATGCCCACCCCGAGGTTCCTGCAAAATTTCATGGAGATTGGCTGACTAGTTTCCGAGATCGACCGTCGATAGATAGACAGATAGACAGATAGACAGATAGACAGATAGACAGATAGACAGATAGACAGATAGAAACATACAGAGTAAGTTGAAAGATTTTGATTGTTTGGAAAACGTTAATTTGGTGCATTTTCTATCAAAATGACCAACTTCAAAACGATGTATCTCCGGCAATTTTAAAGTTACATAGTCGAGTGATAGCTCGTTTTGCTCGTATTTGAAGCGCGAATAAGATAGAATAGGATTTGTGGTGATACAGGCCAAAGGAAAGAAACTTAAATTCTCGCCTATATATAGTTGCCGCGTCTCAAAAAATTTTCTTCGTTCTTTTTTTGGAAGTTAGACTGCGTCAAGTCCTCCGCTATCGCTTCGGACATGATGCAAATTTCAGCTGAAATGATCTCATTTATTATGACTGTTGAACAAGCAAAACGAACAGGGATGGGATACTACCATCCAAATGTTATCGACACATTGAATAAATCATTTTATTTCGGAATGAAATTGGAATTTTTATGATCGAAATGCAGCAACAGATACAGATATAAGTATGAACGAATGGCGACTATAAATGTTGAATGAACACACATTTTTATTGTATTTTTATTTTGAATACAATTTAAATCCCGACCATTGTAGCAATGGGAATACCGAATACAACGAGTGTACGATACAGTGGCTGTGTATATGCATTGTGTTGAGAGATTGTCATACAAAATACTTAAAATTTATTTGCTTGATTTTCATTGGACTGTTTATTTTCACTTTGAATAACTCTCACACTGCCAGGAGCTTTTAAATCGACGCTTTTATGCCCGTGGGTTTCCATTTCAATTAAATTAAATCGCTTGTGCCAGACAGTATTTCATTATCCTAAAGCTATTGTATCGACTTCAGAGCTTCAATAGTGACCTTTTTGTGTGTTAAAATCTTTTTTCTCATAAAAAATTACATTTGCGTAAACAGAGTAGAATCGCTTCGTGTCATTAAATCCCATTCAGTAAAAACAGAATAAAATTTTCACTCAAGTTAATAAACTCTCGTGGATACACCCACCGTAACCTTTCAAATAATAATCATTTCTGGAAATAAGATACTGAAAATGAACAACATCAGATAACTAATATCCTCTCTAATACGGTTGCTGCAATGATGTTGTTTTATAATCATACATTGTATGTGCAGATAGTGGCTACTTCGCCGGGATCAATACAACATAATTCCGGGTGCGATTATTAAGTGCACAAGCAGAGAAAATATTTTCCCATTAAATTCACTTATATGCTATAAACGTATGGAAAATCTGTTAATAGACGATTCATAATCTAAAGCTTTTAGAGCTTTTAAGTCTAATATTATAATCAGCCAAAAACCTCTTTGAAGAGGAAAGGGTGACCCAAGTTCTTTACAAAAGCATTCATATCAAAAAGGATGACCGTATTACAGTCTGCAATCCATATTGGACGAGACAAATGGGTGTGTAAGCAGAATGTATCGACTATCTATATTTCCTAAACTTTCAAAATTTCGAAATATTAATCTTGGACTTCATACAGATGCAGGCAACCTAGATAGTCAAAAGAGACTGCGTCCGATTTATCTCGCCCAATTTCAATCATGTCTCAAGACGGTATCCTCCTTCTATCAGTCATTTGAGTTCTTTGAGCTAACCTACGAGCAAGAAAATGATGATTTTTACGACCATTATTCGATTGTTCATATGCGATGGCTAATAAATTTTCATCAAGTTAACTCACGTTAACATAACTGTAGGGCACCGTCATCATAATTTTGGAATCACCTGTATCCGACAGCAACATCAGCAACAAAAAAGAAGCGACAAACTCTGGTTATTGCTGCGTTATATAGCAAAATGCCAATTATAATTAAGTCATAGATTTCAAATCAAATATTGTGGACAAAGGATGTAGTAGATTCAACAGTGAGTGTATCACAAAACTCTTGCCGTTCCCTCAACTGCCTTTAAGAGTCGATGGTTTGCGATTGCCAATTACGGCCTCAGAGCAAGATGTCCATAAATTTGACCACAAGCTTTATGTAATAAAAGCGATGGTTGTTATATCAAGAGATATGACATGGTCAATAAGTTTTCATCAAAAGAACTCTGACCAAAACTTATCAGATGAAACGACCAAATGGTTCTCTGACAATGTTTTGATTGCAACAGTTCCTTTATTTAAGGGTCTCAGAGTGCAACTTACGTCAAATCAGTACTTTTTCAGAACGAATATTCATCTGTTAATGTACAAAGCAGACAAAAAAGTATGCGACTAGATGTGGTTATTGTGTCTTATTATAGCAAAACGTAAGCTAAAACTAGTGAAGTATAAGATTTTGAATCAAGTGTTGACAACAAAAGAAGTAACAGATTCAATAATGATGATAGAGTGATACACTTGTCGTTGGTAGAAATTAACTGTTTTCGTCTGTATAAGACAACCCCAAAAACAATAGAAATGATACCTCATCTGAATAGAATGTACAGAACATTGTGTTCGAGCAGTATAGCCCAGCCTATAGTTTCGCACAAATTTGAGGCCCCTCTGCGTATAAATATTCGTTCAGCTCTCATGAAATATTCATCGACAAATTTATTATATCTTACATCGATGTCGAAGCAAAAGCGTTCTAATGAAATTATCTCGGAAATTGTGCTATTGAAAATTTATTATTTACGACCGTCATTAAAACATAGCAAAATTCCATCCAGATAAAATGTTGAGAATATAAATCGATTCAACGAGGCATTTTTTGTGTTGTTTAATAACAGAACGGAATGGAAGATGAGCGTAAATGATGTTCGAATGAAGACACATCGATGTCTTTCGAAGAAAATATAAATGGAAAATGACTTTACTGTTTCGTTGGGGTTAGACAATTTGACACAATAAAAAGACGAAAAAGAAACTTCCCAAGGAAATTAACGCATACGCTCTGTATTGGTGGATGCCATAGGAAATAGGTCAAATATAATTTGAATTGATGATTTTGTTGGAAAATTTTCATTAATCTAATAACAAAATTCTTAGACAAAACATATTGAGGGTATGGGTACATGATGATGCTGTATTGCTGTTGTTACGAAGGCAGATTCGAACCATCAACACACAATGATATACTAAACCAGCAAGAGTAAGAAAAAAGAGGATTAAATTAAGAGAAATTGGAGGCAATAAACAATATGTCTTAAGCAAATATAACGGATACAGCAGCAAATTACTCATGAATAATTCATCGCAATGAATTTACGACAATCGAGAATCAAAAATCATTGTCAAAAGGAAAATTATTTGGAATTTATTCCGTTTTCATTGTCAGCGAGACGAAAACATATATTTTCCTCATTTTCGTTTGTCATTCGAACATTAAAACAGATGTTCCCGCCTCATGCGCTTCATTCTCATGTTTATTTATGAAATCAAATATTTGATCTTCGGTAGCAATTATGACAATTAATCTCTAACGAGCGGATAGTGGATCGCCATTAATTATCATTAGATTTGTTGCATATTTTTGGTTAAAGTGTGATGTTTGGCTCAAAATCTTCTACTTCCGTCGTTTTCACTTGGTATACGATGCGATGCATGTCAACTTAAACTTATACTTTGTAAGTGTGAGGTTCGTGCTTATTCTTTGCTTAACCTGAAAATAGTAGTAGTTGTCGTAGGGAAATCTATGGTGGCTTTCGATGACCATAGGGACCATGCACCAATCGTACACACGGAAAATTTCGAACTTCAGACCCCTCCGCCTCACACGCCAAAGTGTATGGAGAAAATTACAAAGGTCATGAGAAATATATTGAGTATTCCGATACAGTCATATGTTAGCAACAACGGTAACAAAAATAATCGATGAAATCTGGTTGGTGTTCACTTACATAGTGAAATTATTGTTAAAACTAATGAAATAGATTTTGAAGCTATTTTTACAAAAGAGTTGAAACAACCGAAGTAGTAGAATCAGCTATACAATATACATTCACCGTTTTTTTGCAAAGTTAAATGCAACTGTCAAACGTCGTCAATAAAGTTTTGATACCATATTCCCAACGTATCAGACATTAAATGCAGAACAGTCGGAACGTGGTACACTTTAGAAATATATGGGTAATTCCAGCTAATTTGAGACTTTTCGAAGTTTTTTTTCTTTGAAAGCTGTTGACCAGACGCGTCCTTTAAGCCATATATTAGGTCGGTGGCCGAAATTTTCGGGGAGATACCACCATAAAAGTTATGCTTGTTTTTACCAAATTTTTGAAAGTTCTACTTTATTTCACGAAACCTAAACCAATTTCACTAAACGGGAAACACGGGAAAAATAACTTTGGCTAGATCAGGTTAGTTGGGTGAGTGAAGTAGGTTAAATCAGCTTCCCAGTGGTGATAAGTGTCATCCTCGAATTTTGACTCGTCGAGGTTATCTCGAAAAATTTTGTAACCATTTTTTTTAAACGGTTTTGAGCCAAATCAACATTTTCTGTGGGATAACAACCACCAATTTCGAAAAAAAACTATTTCTGGCTATTAATGACCACCGAAAAATATCACTTTTATAGGCATATCTTCCACAAATTTTAGGCTACCAACCTCACCTTAAACTGCGCGTCTTGACCATAGCTTTCAGGGAAAAAAAGTTTACAGAAATCAGTTTATTGATGAAAATATTTCGAAAAGTTACGAATGTGTAACGCAACTAACCGCCGAACTTCTCGATCACACAAGTCACACTTCGCAGGCTAAAAATTCCAATTCTTGTTGGCATGAAAGCACTGGGTCTCCTGAGTATTAGACAATTTATAGACTGATTTGTTACCGAAAAACATAGGCCACACAGCTCACTTTATGCCTCACAAACAACGAAATTTGTAACGCAACTAACCCTGGAGTTACCCATATGCTGATGGCAAACTGAAATACAGAATACTGCTGATGGTCAAATGATGACAATACCAAGATCTACCTACAGTCAGAACTACAGTAGTAACATTGCAGTATGAATTTACTTCAGCCGCTTTTCAGCTGATCCACACAGAATCTAAAAGGTTAAAAGAAATTGTGATACTGCCTCACTACGAACTTAAAGATGTATAATTTCTCATTTTTCAATATCACACGACAGAAAATGAAAAACTGATGAAAGTGTCGAATGAAACGCATACCTCGACTGGTGGTAATTACCTTCATTTGCCATGATTGAACAGTTTTTCTTGATAAATACATTTTTCAAACCGATTCATCATAATTTTATCTTCTCCTCTCGTAATGAGTTTTTGAAATTTGATTTTCAAATTATGTCTATTGAAACAAGGGATGAAAATTTAATGGATCGAAAGTACCTACTCGTCGTTATATCCATTATTACCTTTCGAAAATCGTAAATTTTCTATCCATTTTTGCTAATCTGATGCGAAAATTGGTTGGAAATGGAATCAATCAAAATTGTTCATTATATCTCGGACGAAAAAGAAATGAGTGAAGAAATGAAAACAGGATTTAGCTTTCAAATGTGAATGGTGGACAGCTGCGAGGGTGGCTTCTACGGCTTTAAGGTTGGGAACGGGTCTTGGTTAACCTGTTGAACTGAACTATTCAGCTTAACCCTGTTCTTGACCTCAACCTGAATTTTCAATTTCGGGTTAGATCTAAGCCTCACCTGAACCAGAAATGGTTCTACCCTAACCCAACCTAATCCTGAATTTTCAATTTTAGATTTAAGCTCAACCGGAAAATTTTGCTATCAGATCAGGTTGAATTCAGGTAATCCGAAAATGTTACACTTAAAAAGCGTAAGCTCGGAAATGGCAATTCCTAAGCTTTGAAATATAAATTCAATCGACTTTTCAAAAGGTGCTACGGTGGGTGAAAATGACGTGACTGCTATTCGATGTGTCAGTGGCTTTCCCATGCTTATTTTTCTCTGCGACTCATGGTCATTATCATCCACAGCCTTTGAAAAGACGATGGGATTTATTTATATTTCCTCGAAATGAAGTAAGCGATGAGGTCTAAGTCTATGGCATGGCAAGCACACATATTTTCTTATGTCATCTCTTTCAGACGACATGGCAAGGTTTTCGAATCAAATCTTTTACTTCAAAGTATTTTCAACTATGGAACGACATTCGTTTTCTTGTCTAGGCAGGGTGAGCCTAAGCAAATAAAAGTAATCTGATGTCTTCATTTACATTGATCTAGCTAGAAAGCTATGTTAACCTGTCACATACAGCGATTCATCTGTTATCGATAACGACGACAATAATAATGACAAGCTCTGGGTAATGTGGTTCTTTATGAGTATAGTAAAATGCATGTTAAAAAAATGAAGTACAAGATTTGAAATCAACAGATGGAAGTAATAGACCAGATAATAATACTCGTCATAACGCTTGCCGTCAGTAACAGGTCAAATGAAAACAGAGAGTGTCATTTGTCATTATTGTTGAAAAATCAGGTGAAAAGGAGCGAAAACATTTGTCAACACACAAATGTTAAATCTTCTATAAACGTGTCAAACAAAATCAAAACAAATTAGAGTCGTCTATGGTACTCACCAAGCAAATTATCTTAAGAAATGCTGCCTTTCTACTGAGACGACTCACGTATTATAATCAAATATTCACTGTCCGCCACTTGTAGCTACAATATTTTAAAATATTGACTGTCCGTACTCGGAATTTAAATTAATTTCAAACAAATTCACTACTTTCGCACAGCAATTGCACTATAATTTACGATCTTCAAACACTCCAGCGACTTCATCAACAAGACACAACAAGACAACACGATGATGGTGAAACAGATGTTTTTGACAGTTGTCAAAAACCACATGGCAAATATTATTGCGGCTGGGATTTTGCTAATTACTTCGCACCATTTTCGATTGGAACTTCGATATCGATGATCGAAGCCGCATTTCTGCCAAACATTCAATACAAAAAAAAAGTGAAAGACTCACTCGTCATTACAATTCGTAGTGGTTCATAACTCAAATTTTATTTATTTCGCGTTAGTCGTTGGTTATAATTTTATGTTGAAAAGTGCCTTAAACTAAGTGGAATTTTGTGTTAAAAGACTGTGAAATAGATGAATTCAGCCGTTACACAAATGGGAATGTTTTAACGAAGTGAGTTTTGTGTTGTTTGTGTCACGCTTTTTTGTCGATTTTTTTTTTGTTTAGGAATTTTGTGGTGCATCTCGACCAAACATTTTCCGAATTTCCATTTTAAATTCACTCGTTCCGAATTTATGTGATCTGTTCTTGGTTTTACTTGAAAATTGTATTAATTTTCATTATTTAGACAATGAATATTCGTGTTAGCACGGCACCGTGTTAAAAATTGATGGGAATTACTGTTAAGGACAACAATAACAAAACAAGATTTCTAGACGTGAAAACTATTCAAACGATCCGATTTACGGAATGTTATTGATAAAAAATGTGTACGTCTCCTGTTGTTGCACGTTGTTACAATAATGTTACACCTATACAGCAAAAGGGTTTCTTACCTTGCACCCAGATTTTTTCTTGTCGGGATAATGCGAAAAATTTTGTACCTGCATGTTATGCATGTAAACCTGTTAGACGATGCTCACAAAGTTTTTAAGGACGTGATGATTAAATGCAAGCAATAATTTTGATGTGTCGATAGTATGTACCTCTTTAGACCTATTGATCTTTCGATCATGTTACACCTTATTATATTGTTAGGCCTTGAACACCATGAACTCTTCATCAGTCGGATTACATTCCTGGGTGAAACAATGTGGTCATTACTCTGCTTGAACTCTAAGTTAGCAGATTGTTGAGACTTCGTAGTTGAAGAAGCATACGCAGCACAACCTTTATTTAAAATCAAATCAACTTTTGATCTGACCAGGTAGACAGACGTTTTTTAGAACACAATCCTACTACATTAGGAAATCATTGACATGTGTGCATGTTCTCCACTTGCTGTCAATTTTCTATGTTCCGTAGTTTACGTGAAATCAGCCAATGTTATTGCTAAGTAGCGGTAGATACTTTATGGAAATGGTGGGCGGCGTCTCAGAACGGTTTTCTTTAAAAAAAAAAAAAAATCTCGAGAGTCTAGACTCACTAGACAACATAGGTTTTGTACACAAATGGTGGCCTAGCAAGTTGGTTAAGTCTCGATGCCCTGAAAACGAAACACGCATCCATAGTTACCTGCCGCAACATAATTTTTATTTTTTTTTGTGAAGCGGTTGCAGTGAAACCTCTGACGGCTTTGGGACTAACGGACATGTGTTTCGTACTCAGGGCACCTAGACGTATCCAACGGACTCAAATTGTTGCCTAACCGTTACGCACTTTATTTCTCAATAGTTGTAACCTCTTGAGAGCTTTCCATGAGTCAGTATTCAGTATTAGTAAACCATCGTTAGGTGTAAGCACATCGCTTCCACGCTTTTATCCTAAGAGCACACGGTTAGCAAAAACTGAACCTAACTCAGGACTCAGGAACATTTGACTACATCGTTCACTGCTACATCTTGTAAATTAAAGTCACAAAGTTTCGGAGAGTTACAGCACGATTTCGAATTAGTTTACTTACTCGGCAAAGCTCTACATTTCAAATGCCTGTTTTGAAGAGTGGATCGACATTTTTGTGACTCGACTGAAGAATAGAATGTTCAATTTGTCCCAGGGCCTAATATTCTGTTAATTTGTAAAACGTGTAATGTCTCAATTACAACAATGAGTGATGATTTCACTCATGGTCCTTCTGATGATAATTCAAAAATTACCTCGCTCATGGTAACCTTTTACAAGCAAAAATATCACTGAATATGTTACTTCTTTTGTTTAGTGCTTACACATCGTTTGACAGACCTGTCCTTACTGAATCTTGTACTTCATTCATTTGATCTTTTGACTTTTTACAATATAAGAGAACTAAATCTAGAGCTCATCATTGTTGTCATCGTTGTCGATAACAGATGCCTACAGTCGTAACCGTCTGAGTAACCTGCTGTACTCTATTTTCGTACAACACTGCGCCATTTACTTAACGATATGATACTTATGCAATTAGTTGGTTTCAAATGAAGACGAGAACCATTATCTGGGTAATTTAGCTTATCACAAAACAAAACAAACTTTGAATGCAAATGCCGTGCAAGTAAAGCCGGTTACAGAAGTTTATCATCGGTTGGCCTGGACGAATAAGTCACTCATTTAAATGTCTCATTTACGATGTCATGTTCAATTGTAGCATTTTAACGATCCAACATTTAATGTTCCACTTCAAATTAACTCCGAAATATTAGACGCAGCCCATTAATCTACTGATCTCGTTCGTTCACTCAACAAATTTTATTTCATCCAAATAAAGCTAATGCAACCAAATTTTCTCCTAGTTTAGCTACAAACAATAATTATCCAATTAGGAAAATGATACAAAAAAGTCGGTGTATTAATTTCTCAACATTCCAACGCAATTTACAACCAAAACAAGCACATAATGTGCACGTCTCATGTGCAAGTAACATTTTCGTTTAGTTAAACTCAATATTAACAACCGAAAATGGTGAAAAAAAACATTCGAAAAACCTTATAACACTTATAGCATCCATCCATTAGCAGAAATAATAGTTGCACAGCTGTCGTTCCCTCTTGAACTCTGTGTGTGCCACAATATGAGTTTTATGTTACCAGCAATAAAAAATTCTTGTGCGTCTCTGATGCTCGCTGGTAATTGAAATCGAACATATGATATCACATTAGATATTATATGATGATGTTAAGCACCCGACAGGTGTACATACAATTCGTTTTGTATAGCCTCCCTCGTCGTTGTTTCTTCAGTGATCATAAACTCTATACATACTGAGTACACATACTTGAACCATACTCATCATTTAAATTTCTTTTTTTCAGAGATGCGTATTACAATCAGATGAAAAATAATTTTTTTTTCTTGCTCGAATCGAGTCTATACGCAATAACAGTGTTAAGTGCGATTGTCCCATATCACATTCGATAAACATATAATAACCCGAACCGTAGAAGAGCAAAGTGAACATCAAAATTATGTGCTAAAATGAGTGAAGAGAAGAGTAAATCGTCAATAGCGAATAGTACGCCGAAAGTACACATGATGCCCGTTGCATCAACGAAGGAAGCCCATTTGAAGGGTCATGTCGGTCCATCAGCACTGCGGCAACTGTTACCGATTGTATCGTGTTTGCTGTCGTTTGCCAGTGTTTTGACGGTGTTAATTATCTACATGGATACGACAGGTGAGTTTTTGGCAATTTATTTTTGGTTAATTCGTAGAGCAGCGGGTGCAAATTTGTTTTTTATACAATTTGGAGGTCAGTAGAGGAAGAGAAACACACTTTTTCATGTCTTGGGTATAAATTTCGGAATTTTTCTCGTAATTTAGGCCGTATTTTTTAGGTGAAAATAGCTACTTTCGCCCTCTTAAGAATTAAAAAAAAACTTCGCCAACTTCGCATGAACAAAGTTCGTATTCAACCCTTGCCTTCGACTCGAATTGCAACACTGCATACTCGCCAAACAATCATACTTTCCCCTTGTTTTGTAATAGTGTTTTACATGACTAGGGATAAAAAGATGAAAAAGAGTTTTCGTGGGAATTTGTTTGATCCGAGGCGACGCCCAGGTCAATAATAGTTATTTACGTATCGATTGAGTAGGCCGAAAGAGTTACGTATTAAGTTTTGTATGCTTGCTAAGAAGACCGAAAGTAAAGAAATGTCAATTCAAGTGGCGAAAGCGATAGCTTTCGCCCCGCGAATTGACAGCTTTACTTTCGGTCCTCTTAGCAAGCATACAAACACTCTAACATTTTTATCCCAAGTTATGTAATGGATTTTACATGCTGAGGGCGTCGAAAGTAGTGCTTGAAACATGAAAAGTACGGTTTTCGACGCATGTAGCATGTAAATAACTATTTCACTTTCGATGAATTTTGAATAGATTTCGACCGAAAATAATTTCGTTTTCGACTTTTACTAAATCGTTCAGATCTGTTCATGATATTTTAAATGACCGAGACTTTAATTTGTTTAGCCGATGAAACAGAGCCAATTACCCACTTTGATCTCAATTAATTTCAATTGTTTCACTAGTTTTCAACGGGAAATTACAAAGTTCAATATTTATGCACAGCTCTTTTTGGCCTCTGCTAATAGTAACGGAACACAAAAACTTTTCTGCGTTTCCTTTTCCATCCAATAGTAATGTCAATTGTGGTATGGATTGCAAGTTAAAATTTACTCTTGATGGATCTTAATTAGAAGTAATTTTGATGATTTCATGTTGGAATACGTACTGCTAATATGTAATGCTTATCGTCAATGAAAGATGAATTTGTCCCAAATAGTAGACGCAATTCGCGATAACGATTTCTGTTTTCTGTGATTTTTTTGTTGAACTCAAACTATCCTTAAAAATTGAAGAGCTGAGGAGGCTCTACTAGAGTTTTCTTAGAATGATTGAATGTGTTTTGGCCCCAGTTTTAGAGCCTATTTTTGATTAAATTTGTTTTGTTTTTTAAATTCTCGAATGGTTTCTCTAATGTTTCAATGGTTATGTAGCCTTTCCTCACAACAAGGGAAGAATGTAGTTGTTGCTTGTAGATTCTTAAGAGAAACAAAATTTTCGGTTGGGAAATACTTTCTTAAAAATGGGCTTTCCCTTCTCCCCTAAATGAGCGTGCATACTTTGTGAATGAACCTCCACACCCCTTTGAGCAACTGCATCAAAAGCACTTCGTTTTTAGAAACTTCGGATGTTGGGATTACTTCTAGGAGCGTTGATTCTACTAGTGCTTTTATGCTCTAGAACTACTGTTCTGAGCACTCTAACACTTCCTACATACTATCATTGTGCCATGAATCAAATCACTGTTGATAGGGACCTTTTTGGTCCTAGCATGTGTGCTGGAAGTGACAGTCATCTAGATTCTAATACGAAAAACAAATCTTTAAGTTGGTTATAAGGATCGAACTTGAATGATCTATTTGGTTTGTCATCAGTTTCAGAAACTTTACGTGCCACGATGCATATAGCTCATACACATCTGTGATAAAATGATAGGCCTGAAACAAAGTACTGTCATCGAAGAAAAAATAGCTCGTATCACGTAGGGATTGCTAGGATATGACGTTTTGTAGTTTATCTTTACATTTATTGACACTTGACAATGTACTTCAGACCGAACAATCTATGGACTTGGAACTTAGATGTCAACGACATTAAGGCATTATTCACGATTATTAGCACGAAGCTTACCTTTATGGATACGAAATTGTTCAGACTCTAAATGCAACACTCCATACATGGCATAAGTAGTTGTGGGCGTAGATTTTGTTTATAAAATCAATCAAGTTCATCGACTATTGGCCATAATACATTTTGTCATTGTTGCGAAAAGGTTGATGTTCTTTAAATCCTCATTTGTGCGACATCATTTAGTCGTTGTTGTAACAGCTTATTATTTATATAGGCGAGGCATATATAGGATTAATGCGCACTTATTCACATCATATCCCTAACAAAAGAGTCTCTTTTGTTCGACATATATGAGTAGGAAAAGGGAATCATTTAGAGCAGACACAAGACGTATATGGTGGATGACAAATGTGGATAATTGTCAGGCGGTAAAATTAATTACAATTACATGGATTCGCGTACTGTATACATACAACTTTTGACGAAATCAATTTGTATCACACTGTGGAATTAAAGTTTATTTTAAAATGGGAAACATTATAAATATGAATCGTGTCTCTTTATGACTGACGGGTTTATGTTGCTTTGTTTAACGGTCGATTAATTTTAAATAAATTGTCCGGAGGTTGGTTGATTAGTGTTCAATATGAGCTTCGTAGTTCGAATATGAGTAAAAAGGCATAAAGAGAAGCAAGATAGAGATTGTCTTAACCAGTAACACTACAATTCGCCTGAAATAAGAACTGCAAAATAAATAAAACTTCGAAAGTAGGAATATAAGTAAGAACATGCAACGAACGCATGGCCTGAGCTGTAAGTTTAGAAAGTTTACCATTTTCGGGACAAATTGAATGGAATGTCATCCGTGAAAAACATTTCAACCAAACTTGACCTTGAATAAAGGCCGTCCAATGATTTGGGATGTAACTTTCGCAGACGCGAGACGGCTTTGATCTATTTACGAAAAAGACGATTGAATTAATAGCGTATCAAAAGAAGTAACAGACTTCACAGTTACCTTACTGAAACGTTTATTTGTTATAATAAATGCATATAAAGTATTGAAGCTGTCACTGTTTGAGTAATACAACCTCTAGCTCTCTGGTGATTGATTCATTTTATTGAGAGCCAGTTTTCACAATTTACGATTGTACAATTCAAGCCTTATGCCTTAATCGGGCCTGTTGTGCTGCAGAGTTTGAAATTGGCATGAAAAAGGAAAAGTTTCAATTGATGCTACTGTGGACGTAGACAAGGCGGTCACCAGCCATGTTTGAAACCTATACCCAATTGTTACATTACCCGATACGAAAAACGTTCTACGACTTATGTTATCTAGCAAGGGATAGAACGACGGAGTAAGTCGTGGCAGTAACACATCGTAGAAAATCCAATTTGGTGTAAAAATGAAGGTATTGGAGCCAATTGAAGCAAAGAATTGAAAAATAAAATTTTCATTAACGGTTGGGGCGTGCCTGCCAAGTCGAATTTTCGAGTTTCCAACTTGTCAGACACGCCCGACCCGCCAACGAAAATTTTTATTTTTCGATTTTATTATTCATGCTTTGTGTTTCTATTGGATTCCATTGGACAAGTGGAATATTTCATTGGAATACAAAAGAAGCTTAAGCTCTCGAAAGCTCTTTAAAAGTAAAGACTCAAATGCAATACGATGTTATAGCCTAACGGGGCAGTTTTGTCCTTCAAAATTTACGGTGCGTGACCACAACTTGTGCAGTTACGACTTTACTTCACCTTACTTATAGATCTAAATTGTCACTGCTCTCAGACAAGACATCAAAGAAAAATGAATGATAAAGCTCTGTGAGTGAGAGAAACGAAACAGGGACTCGTAATAGAAGTACCCTAGTTGGGCCCACAATTAACATAGTCATTTTTACAGTATTTCGATGTTGGTTGCAGTCTTCTAACTAAAGCTTTTTGCTAACATCATAATGAAGTTATACCAATACCAAACGCCCAATGGGACGATTGTTACAACTAGACAGCAATTCTCTTAACTCAGCTTAACACAATTTTTTCGATTCATAATCAGTTTATGCATCGACCATTCCATTCCATTTTTTTTTACAATTTCCGTTTTGCGTCCAACAAACAAACAAAAATCGATTCGTTTATGAAATAAAGAAAATAATCAAACTTAACTAACGAAAATGGTTCTTTATGTGAATGAAACTATAAATAGAATGTTATGTGGGTGTACCTATCACCCGGGTACAATAAACTTGGCTAATTGAATTGAATATTTTGTTGTTGTTTACAATGAGCATTTTTGTTCCTATTCCAGAGATTCGGCACCAACAGTTCCGGCTGAATATGTCCCGTGATTACGAACTGTACGGCGTGCCGCAGGATGATCCAACATTGTTGAAATTCGTACGCGAAATTCATATGAGAAAGTATCCGATGACATTCCTAAAAAATCTACCTCCAAAAACGATGAACCTTACCGATCGTCATGAATTGGCTCCCCAAATAGCTGAGCTAATTGGAAAGTACGCGATAACACGCAAAGGCGGCTTTTTCGTCCAATCGATGCCCTGGACAAGCGGAAATATGATGACATCACCGTGGTTGACCGAAACATTGAATTGGGGCGGATTGATTGTCGAACCGGATCCGAAGCAGTATTTTGAATTGCGCAAAGAGAATGCACATCGGAATGATGTACAAGTGGTGCATGCCTGTTTGTCGTCAACGGGTTTTCCGAAAGAGGTGAGTTTGTTTACCATAACTAGCTGCAACGACCGGAGAAATAAAGTTTTTGTTCATTTGATTCTTGTGCGAATTAGGTAACCATTCATCACGAAGACGAAACCCATGATGTCAAGATCAATAGTTTGATTGATGAAGATTCGGGATTTCATCCTCGAGTGAAATGCTTCCCGCTGTACACTCTTATGCTGGCTGTAAATCATACGAAAATTGATCTGCTCAGTTTGGGTTGCCAAGGTCAAGAATTACAGGTGAGTTAAGCTATCATTAGAATTATGCTTAATCGATCACTGTCAACATGGAAGGCAAAAGACCTTTGGTGGCAACAACACCTTTTGTTCTTTGGTGCATACAAAAGTTTACCAATGAAAGAAAAATAGGTGTCCGACTACCGGTACATGTCCGGAGACTGGTTCGCCCACCCTATGAGAACAATCTACCCAAGCACATTGGTACTTTATGCATGGAATTCAAATGCATTTCCTTTTGTTATGTTTTACACTTCTGGTCTGGGTAATTGTTTACATTTACGCCCATGTACAGTACATACACACAGGTGCTGTTTCTCAATTCACGCCTGTCTGTGAAAAGTACTCCCACAAAATGAAAAATGAATGTAAACAACGGAAGAATGCAGAGTGCTGCATTGTTGTTTCTTTTACGTTCCGCGGTGTTTTTTTATTCTAAAATTGTACTCTAGAAGTGGGCTGCCACAATGATTCTAAAAATATCTTTTCAAATTGCAAGTGCTACAATTTGGACGTTTATATTTCAATTTTTACGAATTTTCGGTGACTTTAGTCAGTTTTTCACGATATTACGAGTCTTCTGAGCGTGAATTTTGCCTCCACAGCGAAGTAGTGGATATACCAAGGTCAATTATTTTGCTTGGAAATGTTTGTAGAACTTGAGAATGCTCTTCCTTCCAGAGCTCCGTTTGTTATCAGAGGCACTGGTTAAAACTGATTACCTGATGGTGTGTTTTTCCAACAAACTTTCTTCGTTAGACAACAACTCCCAACAACTTTGTATTGTCATTCAAACAGTGGAATATTGCTCTCTTGGAATATTTGAAATTTTTGCGTGAAGGGTGAGGGGACTTAAAATCCGCCTTTTTTACTGTTCGCACTATTTGAACGCCCGCTAAATGCGAGTGAGACATCTTTATTTTTAAAGTCGAGTAGAGCGAGAAGAGTAGAAATATGATTCCAGGAACGGCACGTTTCAAGCTACTGGATCAGCCTTTTGGAAGCGGTGAGCTTACCGCATATAATAATCAATTCTGCTACTTCATTTGTTCAAATTATCACGTAGCATCTGATGGAAAATCTTTTACTTCATTCGTTTCAACATATATTTTGCCATATAAGACGACATTAAGAGGAGGTCATCGTTTAATTATGTCGTTGCTATAGATGACAAATGATCAGACGTTTCTAAATTACTTAAAAACAAGAGAAGCATACAATTACAGATTCTAAATGCTGTGTTTACAATGTTGAGTTTGCCTACGAGCTCTTGCTGTCTACTAAAATAAGTAGTAAATAAGTCGCCATACGAATCGCGTCAAAATCTACACTCTACCAGCCCTGCGAGCACTGTTTTAAAGTAGAGTCTGAAGACAGTGTTCCTCATTAAAATGTGCCTTTTTCTATGGACCAACTCTTCGAAGTATTTCTTGTTTACGTTAGGAGTAACTCATCAGTTTTTAGCCCCGTACGAAGTACTGGGGGCTTATAAGATTAATATGCCGTTTGTAACACGTCGAATTGGAAGCAGACAGTAAGGGCAAAGCATTTGGTTATGTTCATAGATGACGAACCGCAATAAAAAAAATGTCCGTCCGTCCGTCCGTCCGTGACCCCTCTAGCTTGAGCAAATCACAACCTTTTTTCAAAATTCTTTTTTTCCCGATTGGTATCGACAAAAGTAAGGTCAAGTTCGAAAATGGGCATGGTAGGGTCGGCCCTTCCAGAGCTAGGGCCCTATAGGTGTTTTTCAGTCTTTCGACGATATCTACCGAAATACGCACGCAATAGCTGCTTTGATATATCAAATGAAAGGTATTGACGAGTAGAACAAAGTTGCTGAACACTGTTTTTGTGTAGGATGCAACGCGAGCTTGTTGGGAGGGCTCAAAGGTCGTTACTCGGCCCTAAGTGTTTTTTCCACATAAATCGAGTAAATCTCATCCGATTTTGCTAGATTTTGTTCCATTTGAGAGATAATTGAATGCCGAATAGAATGATGGCAAAAAAAGTTTCAAATTTGGGTCCTTGGACTAAGGCCGCTACTCGGCCCTAAGGGTTTTTTGCACATAAATCAAGTAAATCTCATCCGATTTTGCTAGATTTTGTTTCATTTGAGAAATAATTGAATACCGAAAATAACGTGTCAAAAAAAGTTTCAAATTTGGGCCCTTGGACTAAGGCCGCTAGTCGGCCCTAAGTGTTTTTTGCACATAAATCGAGTAAATCTCATCCGATTTTGCTAGTTTTTGTTTTATTTGAGAGGTAATTGAATACCCAATGGAAAGTTAGCAAAAAATTTTGGGTTTCTGAAATAATATCGTAAATTGTTGGTTTTATTTGAAAGGTACTTCGTACGGGCTTTCGTAATTGCGCTATGCGCAATTTTAAAAATGAACACTTTCAGTAAATTTGACCATGCCCAACTTGACTTGCATTTTGGTAACAGACGCATTAGAGGGTTGTAGACGTATTAGGGTTCCGGGCGTATTACGGCTACGGACGTATTATAGTTACGGACGAAATAGGATTACGGGTCGCACGGGGCTAAGTCGTAGCAAACGCTCCGACTGTTCTGATGCCTTGTTTTTCCTACAATTTCAAACGTCTTTTCCTTCCAAAATAGTTATAATGATCGATACGCAACTTTTTAAATTTTCTGAAACCAAAAAAATTGTCTAATTTTCTCTCCTAAATGCAGATCCTGGAAACGATTCCCTTCGAACGTGTCACCATCAACCTAATAACCATTCATCTAGAAGACTATTACAAATATGAAACCAGTGCCGATCAGTATGTGCAAAATGTTACCACATATTTACAAACAAAATCGTATAAATTAGTCAAACAGTTGAGCCACAATTATATATTCCAGTTGAATGGATGTGATAAAAGTAAGTGTCGGAACAAACCATAAGAAATATTTATCTAAAGAAAAACCACACACACTGACACCACCACCAGATATGAGAAGAAAAAAAAATTAAATCCAAGACAAGAGAGTTTTACTGTGACATTACAAAACGAAAGAAACATTGGGAAATGAATGAAATTTGCATTTAAGTTATATCTCACAAAAAAACAGAACTGACGAAGCACATGATTTTGTAAATCGATTGTGGTATTTAAAACTAAAATTATTTTTTGTTGGTTGTAATTTAACCAAAATGACCAAATCCAGGTCTGAATATTCGTAAACGAACACGGGAAAAAATTTATTTAATTTTTTTTTTCTTTGATGAATTTGTTTCAATGATCTCGTAATTGCTAATTCCAATAAGAAAATCGAACAAAACTGAAAGAAAAATAATAATCGAAAAAAAACACATAGTCTGATGGCGCTGGTTCAACTAAAAACAACAGACACGATGAACAAACTGATGATTGGGGTATATAATAGAAGATGAGTGAGCTCGTTGTGCATTTAGAATATTTCTTTTCGTTTTTTTGTTATTTCAATATTGCAATTGAATCGCTCCAATTTTCCTTTATTTATTTATTATTTCCTTGCCTATTTGCACGTTGCATTTTGATATGCAATCACCATTGTACAACTCAAATTTGATTATATTTCTGAGGGTAAAAAATTGGGAAAGAAAAATTTGAAAAATTGAAAAGAATCTCGCGTCCTTAGTGAACATCAAACTATGTGAAAAAGAAAAATGAAACAGAAAATCTCTCACAAAATCAAAAAAAAATAATCAAAAACACTCAAACGGAATACTTTTAAAACTGAGCTCTTAATTTCATTCATTTTTTTATGGAATTTATTATTTTTTAATTGATTTAAGAAATGAATTTTAAGTGAAAGATCCACACTATATGGGAACCGAAACAACATTATTCAACAATCACAAACACAAATTGTATTATTAAATTTTTTTCGTTTATTTAGATAGATTCTTATTCCTAGTTTGTATTTTGTTTGATGTAAAATTTATTTAGCATGTAACGGCTAAGGCGTTGTTTAATTTAGGTTACCTTTTTAATGTAAACAAAAAAAAATCGTTAGAATAAAAAGGGAAATGGAGATTTTTCCCCATTCATTTCGAAGAAAGAAGAAGAAAGTGTACAAGAAGAATAGAAGGAACATTTAGATGAAACGAATTCGTCCGTTAAAATTTTTAGGAATTTTCAAAAATCGTAAAAATTAGGAATAAATTCTCGAAAATTCCTAATATTCTCCAAAATTCCTGAGTCTTACAATTTTTAGGAATTTTTAAAAATTTTACGAAATTTGTATGAATTTAAAAATTGTTCAAAGTCTCAAAATTCTTAAATTGTTGAATTTAGTTCCCAAAATAAGATAAGCCATGTTAGTTAATCGTTAACCTTTTAGTACGGCAAGCGTATCGCCATATGATCATAGTGCATCTGAGATTTTGGTTTAAAGTGTACAGTCAGAGTCAGTGAAATTCCAGCATGAATTTGCTTCACCTGTTTTTCAACTGATCCACACAACCAAAACTGTTTATACGATTGAAGCTGCTAGATGCACACGCGTGGTATTGGTAAAACCATACAAAGACGTAAAACCAATTTTAATTATTTTTTTTGGATCAGCTGAATAACTGACGTTTTGTGATAAGGGAACACTACCACATCGCTTGTTTTAAGTAGTGCAGTTTTCTGCATTATGAATGTTGTAATTATAACATGGTATATCATCCCCTGACCATAAGCCATCGTTTATAAATGATCCAATGGCACATTCATTTCAATTCCATCTTCCATCAGTCATCGAACTCTCGATGTACGTTTTTCCTATCGATGGAATCCAATTGCAATTGCCTGGACTGAATAATTCTTTTAGAAGACACGTCATATAAATGTCCTTAAATCAGCCGTCCTTTAACCATTATTACAGTCGACGTCTGTGAAAGTGAGACATGAAGTGCATACAGCTGGTGTGGCGATAAAACTGTATGAATATATACATGAATGGTTTTGTTTGTAGGTGGAAAAACTGTTAAGTAAATTCATGCCGACAACTGTTTGATTCAAAACATCACATCGATATTACTAATGCATGTATGGCAATTAACATCGTTTATGTTTCTTGTCTCTGTCGATAAAAGGTTAACGATTCGCTAAAAACAGCATGAAGCATCTTTTATCCAAATTATTTATTTAAATTGAATCCTCAGATATTAACCATATTTTCCCCCTAGACTGAAAAGATCTTAAAATTACATTTAAACGCGTTGAATAAAAAGAGAGTGAAAGGTGAGGCGGATCAATTGAGAATTATTGAAAGTCTTGGATCAGAATCAGAAACCGTATAGACTTCCTAATTCTCTTTTACCGTAGCACTACTCATCTTAATCGACGCATAACTACTTACATGACATTCCTAACAATGATGCCTTTTCTTCGAACCACACAACAACAACTAATCAAAGGCCTTAGTAGAATTTTCGCAAAAGAAAAGCAAATAAAAATAAATTTATTTATAAGCAATTTAGATCGTTAGAAATTTTATCGTAGGTAAACTCTTAGATTTTTCAACTTATATTCTATTCGTATTATACTATTATTCGCCTCATACATACATCATTATAGATATGATGAAGGCGTAGAAGTTAGTTGGATAAATAAAATGAAATGCTGAAAATGAAGACACTGAATTTTCTTACCATAAAAATTGGAGTCCGCTTGTTTAGGAATTTAATTGAAAATTGTGAGAAGACACGATGCCATTGAATCGACTTCAGTTAAATATGTGGAGTGGTTGTATAAAATTAATCAGCTTGGAGACTTGAACAACCGCACCATTTGGTGCATCAGAATCCACGGCACCCACGGATGCAGAGAGAGTGGTAGAGAACTGGTTTGGGTTGCAGTCGGCAGTGATTTAAAATTAAAATTGGTTCCTTGGATTCTTATTTTCAGAAAGCCATGAAGTGTCATGTCTGCCGAAGTAAGGAATTTTAGAAAAGATATCTGTGCGAGTACTGTTGAATCAGGTGCAATCTTTGAACAGTATTGAGTGCTCACAAAGATCATTTTCCAAAAATCCTTTTTTGTAGTTCTTACTATAAGACATGGTCCTCAATCTGCAGGACTTAGGACATTAGGTCAGTTTTATTTAAACGTCAAGCGCATCACAATCTGTTTTTTTCTTTTATGTGAAGCATAGCGTCACCTAAGTGAATGATAAAAAAATCTCTTACTTCATTTGTTTAACCGTACATTCTGCTACTGAAGACCGGAGCTCATCGCTTATTTTCGTCGTTTCTGTCGATAGAAAATGACTAGTCGCTTCATTCAATCGACAAATCACTTTTAAAAGCACAATAATGACTCTGATTATAATCTTAAGAGTGATATCGCGAAATCGAGCAATCGGCTAGCCATGTCATCCGGATTTTTGACGAGTTAATTTGGTTTTCTTGGTACAGCACACTGTTCCATAATGTAGACCAGGGTCCTAGGAGAATTTATCACACGCATCCAACCAACCACAATCTCGGCTGCTTCATAAAAGTCAACAAATTTCGCATTTTATGTAAGAAGTACAGTCTGGAAAATTATCATTGGAAAGCTGAGGTACCAGGCAACTCTGTAAATTAAATTTAAGGTGAAAAAAATGAAAGTGGTCGACAAACTGGTCGAAATTTCTTTGGAGTAATAGGTGACATTTTAGAAATTGTCCTATCTCTTATTGCCAGTAGTCCCTCCAGCACAAGTTTTTATATTTTTAGGAAGTACCGAGCCTAAGCCTTCTAATGGAACCCTAAACCATTAGGTTTGCTGATGCGCGCACCCGTTAGTAGTCAGAGAAAATTTTTCTCAATACAGTCACTGAAGCCAGTACAGCCCGACGTATTTGGTAGCTTATTTGATCGGTCTAGTCTAGCACTACAATCCCCTAAAATTTGAACAAATTCGACTCTTTATTACCCGAGATAATCTGTGTGAAAAAATTTCCACCTGAAAACCACCGATTTTTCAAAGAGCTCTACCACGAAAACGACAATTCCGAGAGAGGCGAGATATACCTCGTTGAACTCGTAATGAAGCAAGGATTCGATGGGTACCATACTCGACAAAAATCCAGATACGTTGAATTTGTCCTCCATACAAATTGTTCAAAGATTTCGCGATATCACTCTTAAAATTTACGCGCCTCCATACTATACGTTCCCAGTCAACAAAAATGTTACCGATTATCAATACGGCCAACATAACCACACCAAAATTGCATTGACGTATGGGAGTAAGGTATGGAAAATGTGTACAGTGGGTAAATAAATAGAATCAGCTGCTTGATTTGCACGCACGCATAGCATTCCGGGAATAAATTACTAATTTAGAGTCAGACCACATCGAAAATTTCTGTTTCGAAGTGACAGTTTTGACATTGACATTTCTGACGTTCTCATTTTTGACATCTGTAAAATTTCGCTCATAACCTCAACTGAAAGCGTGTAGTGTTGAACACAAAATTTGTTTCAATTGAATTCGCTAAATATTACGGTGTTTTATAAAAATTTGAGTTGTTTGTGAGTGATAAATTAAGTTTGAAAAAACAAATAAAATCAATGTGAACACTTCTACTAATAAAAAATACCCGATATGTCTGCTGCAATGGTAAGAGTGACCCTTTGTTTACAGTCCCGGAAGACGATGTTTTTTAGTTTTGTTGTGCATTTTAGATAACAAATGAGAATATTGCGAGTTTGGCAGTTGTTGTAGTTGGCGTATGTGCAATCGAAGAAGCGAACAAGAGAAAAAGGAGATGGTGGGAGAGGCCACATTTGGGTGTGAATCAGCGTTCCGTTTATGGCCAGTACGAACTTCTACAACAAATGCGAATATCGGACGAGGAAAGCTTCGCATCAATTTTACGATTCCGACCTGATTCGTTTGACAAACTCCTCACACTCGTTGGTCCATTAATAACACATTACTCAAACCGAGAACCAATCAATCCATCAACTCGCCTGGCAGTGACACTTAGGTTTGTAAAGAGGAAACGTAAATCTTATACAAATTATTTATAACATTTACAACTAGATATCTGGCGACTGGAGAGTCATTTAAGTCTCTATCATACACCTACCGATTGGGTAAATCAACAACTGGCGAAATTATTGCTGAGACACTGGCAGCAATATACAATGCACTGAGACCAACAATGCTCCCAGACCTTGATACGGAAAAATGGCTTAAAATTGCTGACGGCTTCAATAGTCGATGGAATGTACCGAATTGCTGTGGGCCCGTTGATGGTAAACATATCCGTATCAAGGTATACTTCTCAGTTAATTTTAAACTTCTAAAAAATTGATTGAAATTTTTTTTCGTTAGAAACCAGAACATAGCGGTTCAGAGTTTTTCAATTATAAAGGTTTCTTTTCCGTCGTAATGATGGGTGTCGCCGATCCTGGGTATAGATTTTTAGCAGTCGATGTCGGATGCCAGGGTCGCAATAACGATGCTGTTGTTCTGAACAATTCGAAATTTGGACAAAAATTGTTAAACGGGACTTTGAATCTTCCTGGCGAAAGGGAGATTAAGCATGGACCCAAAATCCCGCACTATTTGCTTGGCGATGAAATGTTTGGTCTTCAACCGTACTTAATGGTACCTTACCCAGGTAAAGTTGTAAACAAGCTCATCTATTTCTCTTAGGAACTTAGAAGTATGCATCAGTAAACGAGAATCAGATTTTAAGATAATGTTTTGCATATTACGCACCTATCCTTTCATAAACTCATTCCACCTGTACACCTGCACTCCTACCTGTCTTAATTAAATTATATTTTTCAGGCCGCGGCACCGGCAAGCTGACATACACCCAAAAAACGTTCAACTACCGACATTCTCGTGCTAGGAGAATAATCGAGTGCACTTTTGGCATATTCACTCAAGTGTTCGGTATTTTCTTAACATCAATCAATGCACCTCCCGAAACCGTTGACTTGATTGTGATGGCTGCTGTATGCCTTCACAATTTCCGAATATCAGAAAATGAATCAGGTGATTTACAAGAAAATGGTTTTTATGATGGGGGAATGCGATCAGGTATGGAATCAGTGTTTGAAGCACCAGGTCCGAACGCTCCTATTCCAAGGTCACCGCAAGCCATCAGAGATGAGTTAGCAAGTTATTTCCAGGATCAAGGAACTACACCACCATTCGATAACACTGACTCTTTGACTCGAGCTCGAAGCATCAGAGATGAGCTAGCTGAATACTTCACGACTGGCGGAAGAGTTCATTGGCAGGACCAGTTTATTCATTGATTTGCGAAAGATTTCCGTTTTTATTGAAACTGTGATGTATTGAAGTGTTCGTAAAATTTTTTATTAAAAGTTAAGAAACGAAAAAGTAAATTTCAAATTGATTGAAGTACAAGGATAGACTCTCCGTATAAAAAGTTATAAATTCAACATTCATATTCCTTCCGTTCTTGAGTTTACCAAAAAAAAAAAAATTTCAAATTCTGTCGCAAAAAATAATTACAAATTCAATCTTCACATTCCTCCCCTTCATGACTTTGCAATAGTCGGTTCAATTTCATATAAACATCCTCTTTGAATTTCAACTTCTCTAAGTTGCTCAATTTTCTTAAATCAGGTAAAATGGTTAACAAAAAAGCTTGATCTGGGTCACCCTCGATTTGTGACGCAAGAGAAGTTGTTGCTGAAGCTGCTGGTACGTCAGATGCATTTTGAAACTTTGCTAAGATATTATTAGCATTTTCAAGGAATGGTGCAATCGACGAATCGTCCTTTTTGGATTTTTTAGATTTTGGAGGTTCTAATTTGAAACCTTCAGGCGATGTAGACGAAATTTGTTTTCTTTTTGCATTTAGACTGTCCAGCTGCGTCAACAATGCGTAATGCTTAGGCATTTTTGGTATTCGATTGGATCCGGAACCACTGGGAACGATCGTTTTGTTAGAATATTCCAAATACAGAGCATAGTAATGCTTCCAAGTGTTTTGTATATGTTTCCAATCCAATTGTAAACCCATGTGCTCGTCGATATGGTCGGATATAGCTTGGAACATTTGTGCCACCAAATCAGGACTTCTATACTTTAAGTCCAATTTATAATTATACAGCTGAGGACGTGCCAGCACTTCTTCCAACACAAGATGCTCCACGTCGTATACCAAGTCTTCGTCGTCCAAGACATCCTTCACTTGCAACAAATTGTGCGCCTTTCGTTTCGTTTGAGCTAAAACAATAAATTTTTCAAATACAAAATTTCACACAATTGAATAGTTCATTACTTGGAGGTTTGTCGGTAATTTGTAATTTTGTCTGAGATTTGCGAACTGTAAGGGATAGTAATAGAAAATATCGCTTTATTAGTTGTACAAATATAGAAATCAATCGGGTAACGAAATATAAAACTGAATGGCAATATTTGAAAAATTAAATTCCCCAAACC